>NW_027332536.1:0-179419 GCF_002575655.3 Aegilops tauschii subsp. strangulata
ATAGCATGTGCAAAACAGTAGAGAGGATCACCGGAAAAACTGGATGCACTTTGTGTGCAAAGTGGACAATCTATTTCGAAGTATCAGGATTTCAGACGAAAACTCCTCTGGTACACCGGCAATTCAAAATTTTAATAACTTATTACAACTCTGGACTTTTTTGCATCCAGCATGAAAAATTCAAAGCCACGTCATCAACTTTCAACCCTTTGTGACATAATTTGCTATTTTTAATGCATTTACTGATTTGTTTTGAGCTAAATGGCCCTGCAATTGAAAAGCTCTACAAATGAACTCTGAAAAGGTTGAAACTTGGCATGGTATCATCATTTCACCCGCATAGCATGTGCAAAACAGTAGAGAGGGTCACCGGAAAAACTGGATGCACTTTGTGTGCAAACTGGACAATCTCTTTCGAAGTATCCAGGGTTTCAGACGAAAACTCATCTGTTACACCGGCAATTCAAAATTTTAATAACTTATTACAACTCCGGACGTTTTTTTGCATTCAGCGTGCAAAAATTCAAAGCCACGTCATCAACTTTCAACCCTTTGTGACATAATTTGCTATTTTTAATGCATTTACTGATTTGTTTTGAGCTAAATGGCCCTGCAATTGAAAAGCTCTACAAATGAACTCTGAAAAGGTTGAAACTTGGCATGGTATCATCATTTCACCCGCATAGCATGTGCAAAACAGTAGAGAGGGTCACAAAAAAACTGGATGCACTTTGTGTGCAAACTGGACAATCTCTTCGAAGTATCAGGGTTTCAGACGAAAACTCATCTGGTACACCGGCAATTCAAAATTTTAATAACTTATAACAACTCCAGACTTTTTTGCATCCAGCATGCAAAATTCAAAGCCACGTCATCAACTTTCAACCCTTTCTGACATAATTTGCTATTTTTCGTCCATTTACTAATTAGTTTTGAGCTAAATGGCCCTAAAATTGAAAAGCTCTCGAAATGAACTCTGAAAAGGGTCTAAACTTGGCATGGTATCATCATTTCACCTACATAGCATGTTGCAAAAAAGTAGATAGGGTCACGGCAAAAAACTGGATGCACTTCTTGTACAAACTGACAATCTCTTTTGAAGTATCTGGGTTTCGGACGAAAACTCATCAGTTACACCGGCAATTCAAAATTTTAATAACTTATTACAACTCTGGACGTTTTTTCCATTCAGCATGCACCATTCAAAGCCACGTCATCAACTTTCAACCCCTTTGTGACATAATTTGCTATTTTTAATGCATTTACTGATTTGTTTGAGCTAAATGGCCCTGCAATTGAAAAGCTCAACAAATGAACTCTGAAAAGTGATGAAACTTGGCATGGTATCATCATTTCCACCCGCATAGCATGTGCAAAACAGTAGAGAGGGTCACCGGGAAAAAACTGGATGCACTTTGTGTGCAAACTGGACAATCTCTTTCGAAGTATCAGGGTTTTCAGACGAAAACTCATCTGTTACACCGGCAATTCAAAATTTTAATAACTTATTACAACTCCGGACGTTTTTTTGCATTCAGCGTGCAAAATTCAAAGCCACGTCATCAACTTTCAACCCTTTGTGACATAATTTGCTATTTTTAATGCATTTACTGATTTGGTTTTGAGCTAAATGGCCCCTGCAATTGAAAAGCTCAACAGATGAACTCTGAAAAGGTTGAAACTTGGCATGGTATCATCATTTCACCCGCATAGCATGTGCAAAACAGTAGAGAGGGTCACCGGGAAAAACTGGATGCACTTTGTGTGCAAACTGGACAATCTCTTTCGAAGTATCAGGGTTTCAGACGAAAACTCATCTGTTACACCGGCAATTCAAAATTTTAATAACTTATTACAACTCCGGACGTTTTTTGCATTCAGCGTGCAAAATTCAAAGCCACGTCATCAACTTTCAACCCTTTGTGACATAATTTGCTATTTTTAATGCATTTACTGATTTGTTTTGAGCTAAATGGCCCTGCAATTGAAAAGCTCTACAAATGAACTCTGAAAAGGTTGAAACTTGGCATGGTATCATCATTTCACCCGCATAGCATGTGCAAAACAGTAGGAGAGGGTCACCAAAAAAACTGGATGCACTTTGTGTGCAAACTGGACAATCTCTTTCGAAGTATCAGGGTTTCAGACGAAAACTCATCTGGTACACCGGCAATTCAAAATTTTAATAACTTATAACAACTCCAGACTTTTTTGCATCCAGCATGCAAAATTCAAAGCCACGTCATCAACTTTCAACCCTTTCTGACATAATTTGCTATTTTTCGTCCATTTACTAATTAGTTTTGAGCTAAATGGCCCCAAAAATTGAAAAGCTCTCGAAATGAACTCTGAAAAGGTCTAAACTTGGCATGGTATCATCATTTCACCTACATAGCATGTGCAAAAAAGTAGATAGGGTCACGGCAAAAACTGGATGCACATCTTGTACAAACTGGACATCTCTTTCGAAGTATCAGGGTTTCGGACGAAAACTCATCAGTTACACCGGCAATTCAAAATTTTAATAACTTATTACAACTCTGGACGTTTTTTCCATTCAGCATGCACCATTCAAAGCCACGTCATCAACTTTCAACCCTTTGTGACATAATTTGCTATTTTTAATGCATTTACCTGATTTGTTTTGAGCTAAATGGCCCTGCAATTGAAAAGCTCAACAAATGAACTCTGAAAAGGTTGAAACTTGGCATGGTATCATCATTTCACCCGCATAGCATGTGCAAAACAGTAGAGAGGGTCACCGGAAAAACTGGATGCACTTTGTGTGCAAACTGGACAATCTCTTTCGAAGTATCAGGGTTTCAGACGAAAACTCATCTGTTACACCGGCAATTCAAAATTTTAATAACTTATTACAACTCCGGACGTTTTTTGCATTCAGCGTGCAAAATTCAAAGCCACGTCATCAACTTTCAACCCTTTGTGACATAATTTGCTATTTTTAATGCATTTACTGATTTGTTTTGAGCTAAATGGCCCTGCAATTGAAAAGCTCTACAAATGAACTCTGAAAAGGTTGAACTTGGCATGGTATCATCATTTCACCCGCATAGCATGTGCAAAACAGTAGAGAGGGTCACCGGAAAAACTGGATGCACTTTGTGTGCAAACTGGACAATCTCTTTCGAAGTATCAGGGTTTCAGACGAAAACTCATCTGGTACACCGGGCAATTCAAAATTTTAATAACTTATTACAACTCCGGACTTTTTTGCATCCAGCATGCAAAATTCAAAGCCAGTCATCAACTTTCAAACCTTTCTGACATAATTTGCTATTTTTAATGCATTTACTGATTTGTTCTGAGCTAAATGGCCCTAAAATTGAAAAGCTCTAGAAATGAACTCTGAAAAGGTTGAAACTTGACATGGTATCATCATTTCACCCGCATAGCATGTGCAAAACAGTAGAGAGGGTCACCGGAAAAACTGGATGCACTTTGTGTGCAAACTGGACAATCTCTTTCGAAGTATCAGGGTTTCGGACGAAAACTCATCTGTTAGACCGGCAATTCAAAATTTTAATAACTTATTACAACTCCGGATGTTTTTTGCATTCAGCGTGCAAAATTCAAAGCCACGTCATCAACTTTCAACCCTTTGTGACATAATTTGCTATTTTTAATGCATTTACTGATTTGTTTTGAGCTAAATGGCCCTGCAATTGAAAAGCTCAACAGATGAACTCTGAAAAGGTTGAAACTTGGCATGGTATCATCATTTCACCCGCATAGCATGTGCAAAACAGTAGAGAGGGTCACCGGAAAAACTGGATGCACTTTGTGTGCAAACTGGACAATCTCTTTCGAAGTATCAGGGTTTCAGACGAAAACTCATCTGTTACACCGGCAATTCAAAATTTTAATAACTTATTACAACTCCGGACGTTTTTTGCATTCAGCGTGCAAAATTCAAAGCCACGTCATCAACTTTCAACCCTTTGTGACATAATTTGCTATTTTTAATGCATTTACTGATTTGTTTTGAGCTAAATGGCCCTGCAATTGAAAAGCTCTACAAATGAACTCTGAAAAGGTTGAAACTTGGCATGGTATCATCATTTCACCCGCATAGCATGTGCAAAACAGTAGAGAGGGTCACCGGAAAAACTGGATGCACTTTGTGTGCAAACTGGACAATCTCTTCCGAAGTATCAGGGTTTCAGACGAAAACTCATCTGGTACACCGGCAATTCAAAATTTTAATAACTTATTACAACTCCGGACTTTTTTGCATCCAGCATGCAAAATTCAAAGCCACGTCATCAACTTTCAACCCTTTCTGACATAATTTGCTATTTTTCGTCCATTTACTAATTAGTTTTGAGCTAAATGGCCCTAAAATTGAAAAGCTCTAGAAATGAACTCTGAAAAGGTCTAAACTTGGCATGGCATCATCATTTCACCTACATAGCATGTGCAAAAAAGTAGATAGGGTCACGGCAAAAACTGGATGCACTTCTTGTACAAACTGGACAATCTCTTTCGAAGTATCAGGGTTTCGGACGAAAACTCATCAGTTACACCGGCAATTCAAAATTTTAATAACTTATTACAACTCTGGACGGTTTTTTCCATTCAGCATGCACCATTCAAAGCCACGTCATCAACTTTCAACCCTTTGTGACATAATTTGCTATTTTTAATGCATTTACTGATTTGTTTTGAGCTAAATGGCCCTGCAATTGAAAAGCTCAACAAATGAACTCTGAAAAGGTTGAAACTTGGCATGGTATCATCATTTCACCCGCATAGCATGTGCAAAACAGTAGAGAGGGTCACCGGAAAAACTGGATGCACTTTGTGTGCAAACTGGACAATCTCTTTCGAAGTATCAGGGTTTCAGACGAAAACTCATCTGTTACACCGGCAATTCAAAATTTTAATAACTTATTACAACTCCGGACGTTTTTTGCATTCAGCGTGCAAAATTCAAAGCCACGTCATCAACTTTCAACCCTTTGTGACATAATTTGCTATTTTTAATGCATTTACTGATTTGTTTTGAGCTAAATGGCCCTGCAATTGAAAAGCTCCACAAATGAACTCTGAAAAGGTTGAAACTTGGCATGGTATCATCATTTCACCCGCATAGCATGTGCAAAACAGTAGAGAGGGTCACCGGAAAAACTGGATGCACTTTGTGTGCAAACTGGACAATCTCTTTCGAAGTATCAGGGTTTCAGACGAAAACTCATCTGGTACACCGGCAATTCAAAATTTTAATAACTTATTACAACTCCGGACTTTTTTGCATCCAGCATGCAAAATTCAAAGCCAGTCATCAACTTTCAAACCTTTCTGACATAATTTGCTATTTTTAATGCATTTACTGATTTGTTCTGAGCTAAATGGCCCTAAAATTGAAAAGCTCTAGAAATGAACTCTGAAAAGGTTGAAACTTGGCATGGTATCATCATTTCACCCGCATAGCATGTGCAAAACAGTAGAGAGGGTCACCGGAAAAACTGGATGCACTTTGTGTGCAAACTGGACAATCTCTTTCGAAGTATCAGGGTTTCGGACGAAAACTCATCTGTTAGACCGGCAATTCAAAATTTTAATAACTTATTACAACTCCGGATGTTTTTTGCATTCAGCGTGCAAAATTCAAAGCCACGTCATCAACTTTCAACCCTTTGTGACATAATTTGCTATTTTTAATTTATTTACTGATTTGTTCTGAGCTAAATGGCCCTGCAATTGAAAAGCTCTACAAATGAACTCTAAAAAGGTTGAAACTTGGCATGGTATCATCATTTCACCCGCATAGCATGTGCAAAACAGTAGAGAGGGTCACCGGAAAAACTGGATGCACTTTGTGTGGAAACTGGACAATCTCTTTCGAAGTATCAGGGTTTCAGACGAAAACTCATCTGGTACACCGGCAATTCAAAATTTTAATAACTTATTACAACTCTGGACTTTTTTGCATCCAGCATGCAAAATTCAAAGCCACGTCATCAACTTTCAACCCTTTCTGACATAATTTGCTATTTTTCATGCATTTACTAATTAGTTTTGAGCTAAATGGCCCTAAAATTGAAAAGCTCTAGAAATGAACTCTGAAAAGGTCTAAACTTGGCATGGTATCATCATTTCACCCACATAGCATGTGCAAAAAAGTAGATAGGGTCACGGCAAAAACTGGATGCACTTCTTGTACAAACTGGACATTCTCTTTCGAAGTATCAGGGTTTCGGACGAAAACTCATCAGTTACACCGGCAATTCAAAATTTTAATAACTTATTACAACTCTGGACGTTTTTTGCATTCAGCATGCACCATTCAAAGCCACGTCATCAACTTTCAACCCTTTGTGACATAATTTGCTATTTTTAATGCATTTACTGATTTGTTTTGAGCTAAATGGCCCTCCAATTGAAAAGCTCTACAAATGAACTCTAAAAAAGTTGAAACTTGGAATGGTGTCATCATTTCACCCGCATAGCATGTGCAAAACAGTAGAGAGGGTCACCGGAAAAACTGGATGCACTTTGTGTGCAAACGGGACAATCTCTTTCGAAGTATCAGGGTTTCAGACGAAAACTCATCTGTTACACCGGCAATTCAAAATTTTAATAACTTATTACAACTCCGGACGTTTTTTGCATTCAGCGTGCAAAATTCAAAGCCACGTCATCAACTTTCAACCCTTTGTGACATAATTTGCTATTTTTAATGCATTTACTGATTTGTTTTGACCTAATTGGCCCTGCAATTGAAAAGCTCTACAAATGAACTCTGAAAAGGTTGAAACTTGGTATGGTATCATCATTTCACCCGCATAGCATGTGCAAAACAGTAGAGAGGGTCACCGGAAAAACTGGATGCACTTTGTGTGCAAACTGGACAATCTCTTTCGAAGTATCAGGGTTTCAGACGAAAACTCATCTGGTACACCGGCAATTCAAAATTTTAATAACTTATTACAACTCCGGACTTTTTTGCATCCAGCATGCAAAATTCAAAGCCACGTCATCAACTTTCAATCCTTTCTCACATAATTTGCTATTTTTCATGCATTAACTGATTAGTTTTGAGCTAAATGGCCCTAAAATTGAAAAGCTCTAGAAATGAACTCTGAAAAGGTCTAAACTTGGCATGGTATCATCATTTCACCCACATAGCATGTGCAAAAAAGTAGATAGGGTCACGACAAAAACTGGATGCACTTCGTGTACAAACTGGACAATCTCTTCCGAAGTATCAGGGTTTCGGACGAAAACTCATCTGTTAGACCGGCAATTCAAAATTTTAATAACTTATTACAACTCCGGACATTTTTTGCATCCAGCATGCAACATTCAAAGCAACGTCATCAACTTTCAACCCTTTCTGACATAATTTGCTATTTTTCATGCATTTACTGATTTGTTTTGAGCTAAATGGCCCTGAAATTGAAAAGCTCTACAAATGAACTCTGAAAAGGTTGAAACTTGGCATGGTGTCATCATTTCACCTGCATAGCATGTGAAAAAAAGTAGAGAGGGTCACGACAAAAACTGGATGCACTTCGTGTACAAACTGGACAATCTCTTTCGAAGTATCAATGTTTCGGACGAAAACTCATCTGTTACATCGGCAATTCAAAATTTTAGTAACTTATTACAACTCTGGACGTCTTTTGCATTCAGCATGCACCATTCAAAGCCACGTCATCAATGTTCAACCCTTTGTGACATAATTTGCTATTTTTAATGCATTTACTGATTTGATTTGAGCTAAATGGCCCTGAAATTGAAAAGCTCTACAAATGAACTCTGAAAAGGTTGAAACTTGGCATGGTATCATCATTTCACCCGCATAGCATGTGCAAAAAAGTAGAGAGGGTCACGGCAAAAACAGGATGCACTTCGTGTACAAACTGGACAATCTCTTTTGAAGTATCAGGGTTTCGAACGAAAACGCATCTATTACATCGGTAATTCAAAATTTTAATAACTTATTACAACTTTGGACGCTTTTTGCATTCAGCATGGACCATTCAAAGGCACATCATCAACTTTCAACCCTTTGTGGCATAATTTGTTACTTTTAATGCATTTACTGATTTGTTTTCAGCTAAATGGCCCTGAAATTGAAAAGCTCTACAAATGAACTCTGAAAAGGTTGAAACATGGCACGGTATCATCATTTCACCCGCATAGCATGTGCAAAAAAGTAGAGAGGGTCACGGCAAAAACTGGAGGCACTTCGTGTACAAACTGGACAATCTCTTTCGAAGTATCAGGGTTTCGGACGAAAACTCATCCGTTACATCGGCAATTCAAAATTTTAATAACTTATTACAACTCTGGACGTCTTTTGGATTTGAACATGCACCATTCAAAGCCACGTCATCAACTTTCAACCCTTTGTGACATAATTTTCTATTTTCAATGCATTTACTGATTTGTTTTGAGCTAAATGGACCTGCAATTGAAATGCTCTGCAAATGAACTCCGAAAAGGTTGAAACTTGGCATGGTATCATCATTTCACCCGCATAGCATGTGCAAAAAGTAGAGAGTGTCACGGCAAAAACTGGATGCACTTCGTGTACAAACTGGACAATCTCTTTCGAAGTATCAGGGTTTCAGACGAAAACTCATCTGTTACACCGGCAATTCAAAATTTTAATAACTTATTACAACTCCGGATGTTTTTTGCATTCAGCGTGCAAAATTCAAAGCCACGTCATCAACTTTGAACCCTTTGTGACATAATTTGCTAATTTTAATGCATTTACTGATTTGTTTTGAGCTAAATGGCCCTGCAATTGAAAAGCTCTACAAATGAACTCTGAAAAGGTTGAAACTTGGCATGGTGTCATCATTTCACCCGCATAGCATGTGCAAAACAGTAGAGAGGGTCACCGGAAAAACTGGATGCACTTTGTGTGCAAACTGGACAATTTCTTTCGAAGTATCAGGGTTTCAGACGAAAACTCATCTGTTACACCGGCAATTCAAAATTTTAATAACTTATTACAACTCCGGACGTTTTTTGCATTCAGCGAGGAAAATTCAAAGCCACGTCATCAACTTTCAACCCTTTGTGACATAATTTGCTATTTTTAATGCATTTACTGATTTGTTTTTTGCTAAATGGCCCTGAAATTGAAAAGCTCTACAAATGAACTCCGAATAGGTTGAAACTTGGCATGGTATCATCATTTCTCCCGCATAGCATGTGCAAAAAAGTAGAGAGGGTCACGGCAAAAACTGGAGGCACTTCTTGTACAAACTGGACAATCTCTTTCGAAGTATCAGGGTTTCGGACGAAAACTCATCTGTTACACCGGCAATTCAAAGTTTTAATAACTTATTACAACTCCAGACTTTTTTGCATCCAGCATGCAAAATTCAAAGCCACGTCATCAACTTTCAACCCTTTCTGACATAATTTGCTATTTTTCATGCATTTACTGATTAGTTTTGAGCTAAATGGCCCTAAAATTGAAAAGCTCTAGAAATGAACTCTGAAAAGGTCTAAACTTGGCATGGAATCATCATTTCACCCACATAGAATGTGCAAAGAAGTATATAGGGTCGCGGCAAAAACTGGATGCACTTCGTGTACAAACTGGACAATCTCTTTCGAAGTATCAGGGTTTCGGACGAAAACTCATCTGTTAGACCAGCAATTCAAAATTTTAATAACTTATTACAATTCCGGACGTTTTTTGCATCCAGCATGCAACATTCAAAGCAACGTCATCAACTTTCAACCCTTTCTGACATAATTTGCTGTTTTTCATGCATTTACTGATTTGTTTTGAGTTAAATGGCCCTGAAATTGAAAAGCTCTACAAATGGACTCTGAAAAGATTGAAACTTGGCATGATGTCATCATTTCACCTGCATAGCATGTGCAAAAAAGTAGAGAGGGTCACGGCAAAAACTGGATGCACTTCGTGTACAATCTGGACAATCTCTTTCGAAGTATCAGTGTTTCGGACGAAAACTCATCTGTTACATCGGCAATTCAAAATTTTAATAACTTATTACAGCTCTGGACGTCTTTTGCATTCAGCATGCACCATTCAAAGCCACGTCATCAATGTTCAACCCTTTGTGACATAATTTGCTATTTTTAATGCATTTACTGATTTGTTTTGAGCTAAATGGCCCTGAAATTGAAAAGCTCTACAAATGAACTCTGAAAAGGTTGAAACTTGGCATGCTATCATCATTTCACCCGCATAGCATGTGCAAAAAAGTAGAGAGGGTCACGGCAAAAACTGGATGCACTTCGTGTAGAAACTGGACAATCTGTTTCGAAGTATCAGGGTTTCGGACGAAAACTCATCAGTTACACTCGCAATTCAAAATTTTAATAACTTATTACAACTCTGGACGTTTTTTGCATTCAGCATGCACCATTCAAAGCCACGTCATCAACTTTCAACCCTTTGTGACATAATTTGCTATTTTTAATGCATTTACTGATTTGTTTTGAGCTAAATGGCCCTGCAATTGAAAAGCTCTACAAATGTACTCTGAAAAGGTTGAAACTCTGCATGGTATCATCATTTCACCCACATAGCATGTGCAAAAAAGTAGATAGGGTCACGGCAAAAACTGGATGCATTTCTTGTACAAACTGGACAATCTCTTTCGAAGTATCACGGTTTCGGACGAAAACTCATCAGTTACACCGGCAATTCAAAATTTTAATAACTTATTACAACTCCGGACGTTTTTTGCATTCAGCATGCACCATTCAAAGCCACGGCATCAACTTTCAAACCTTTCTGACATAATTTGCTATTTTTAATGCATTTACTGATTTGTTTTGAGCTAAATGGCCCTAAAATTGAAAAGCTCTAGAAATGAACTCTGAAAAGGTTGAAACTTGG
Source organism: Aegilops tauschii subsp. strangulata (assembly GCF_002575655.3). Lineage (NCBI taxonomy): Eukaryota > Viridiplantae > Streptophyta > Magnoliopsida > Poales > Poaceae > Aegilops > Aegilops tauschii. Next base: position 10,862 of record NW_027332536.1, read on the forward strand.
CATGGTGTCATTATTTCACCCGCATAGCATGTGCAAAACAGTAGAGAGGGTCACCGGAAAAACTGGATGCACTTTGTGTGCAAACTGGACATTCTCTTTCGAAGTATCAGGGTTTCAGACGAAAACTCATCTGTTACACTGGCAATTCAAAATTTTAATAACTTATTGCAACTCCGGACGTTTTTTGCATTCAGCGTGCAAAATTCAAACCCACGTCATCAACTTTCAACCCTTTGTGACATAATTTGCTATTTTAATGCATTTACTGATTTGTTTTGAGCTAAATGGCCCTGCAATTGAAAAGCTCTACAAATGAACTCTGAAAAGGTTGAAACTTGGCATGGTATCATCATTTCACCCGCATAGCATGTGCAAAACAGTAGAGAGGGTCACCGGAAAAACTGGATGCACTTTGTGTGCAAACTGGACAATCTCTTTCGAAGTATCAGGGTTTCAGACGAAAACTCATCTGGTACACCGGCAATTCAAAATTTTAATAACTTATTACAACTCCGGACTTTTTTGCATCCAGCATGCAAAATTCAAAGCCACGTCATCAACTTTCAACCGTTTCTGACATAATTTGCTATTTTTCATGCATTTACTGATTAGTTTTGAGCTAAATGGCCCTAAAATTGAAAAGCTCTAGAAATGAACTCTGAAAAGGTCTAAACATGGCATGGTATCATCATTTCACCCACATAGCATGTGCAAAAAAGTAGATAGGGTGACGGCAAAAACTGGATGCACTTCTTGTACAAACTGGACAATCTCTTTCGAAGTATCAGGGTTTCGGACGAAAACTCATCAGTTACACCGGCAATTCAAAATTTTAATAACTTATTACAACTCTGGACGTTTTTTCCATTCAGCATGCACCATTCAAAGCCACGTCATCAACTTTCAACCCTTTGTGACCTAATTTGCTATTTTTAATGCATTTACTGATTTGTTTTGAGCTAAATGGCCCTGCAATTGAAAAGCTCAACAAATGAACTCTGAAAAGGTTGAAACTTGGCATGGTATCATCATTTCACCCGCATAGCATGTGCAAAACAGTAGAGAGGGTCACCGGAAAAACTGGATGCACTTTGTGTGCAAACTGGACAATCTCTTTCGAAGTATCAGGGTTTCAGACGAAAACTCATCTGTTACACCGGCAATTCAAAATTTTAATAACTTATTACAACTCCGGACGTTTTTTGCATTCAGCGTGCAAAATTCAAAGCCACGTCATCAACTTTCAACCCTTTGTGACATAATTTGCTATTTTTAATGCATTTACTGATTTGTTTTGAGCTAAATGGCCCTGCAATTGAAAAGCTCTACAAATGAACTCTGAAAAGGTTGAAACTTGGCATGGTATCATCATTTCACCCGCATAGCATGTGCAAAATAGTAGAGAGGGTCACCGGAAAAACTGGATGCACTTTGTGTGCAAACTGGACAATCTCTTTCGAAGTATCAGGGTTTCAGACGAAAACTCATCTGGTACACCGGCAATTCAAAATTTTAATAACTTATTACAACTCCGGACTTTTTTGCATCCAGCATGCAAAATTCAAAGCCAGTCATCAACTTTCAAACCTTTCTGACATAATTTGCAATTTTTAATGCATTTACTGATTTGTTCTGAGCTAAATGGCCCTAAAATTGAAAAGCTCTAGAAATGAACTCTGAAAAGGTTGAAACTTGGCATGGTATCATCATTTCACCCGCATAGCATGTGCAAAACAGTAGAGAGGGTCACCGGAAAAACTGGATGCACTTTGTGTGCAAACTGGACAATCTCTTTCGAAGTATCAGGGTTTCGGACGAAAACTCATCTGTTAGACCGGCAATTCAAAATTTTAATAAGTTATTACAACTCCGGATGTTTTTTGCATTCAGCATGCAAAATTCAAAGCCACGTCATCAACTTTCAACCCTTTGTGACATAATTTGCTATTTTTAATGCATTTACTGATTTGTTTTGAGCTAAATGGCCCTGCAATTGAAAAGCTCTACAAATGAACTCTGAAAAGGTTGAAACTTGGCATGGTATCATCATTTCACCCGCATAGCATGTGCAAAACAGTAGAGAGGGTCACCGGAAAAACTGGATGCACTTTGTGTGCAAACTGGACAATCTCTTTCGAAGTATCAGGGTTTCAGACGAAAACTCATCTGGTACACCGGCAATTCAAAATTTTAATAACTTATTACAACTTTGGACTTTTTTGCATCCAGCATGCAAAATTCAAAGCCACGTCATCAACTTTCAACCCTTTCTGACATAATTTGCTATTTTTCATGCATTTACTGATTAGTTTTGAGCAAAATGGCCCTAAAATGGAAAAGCTCTAGAAATGAACTCTGAAAAGGTCTAAACTTGGCATGGTATCATCATTTCACCCACATAGCATGTGCAAAAAAGTAGATAGGGTTACGGCAAAAACTGGATGCACTTCTTGTACAAACTGGACAATCTCTTTCGAATTATCAGGGTTTCGGACGAAAACTCATCAGTTACACCGGCAATTCAAAATTTTAATAACTTATTACAACTCTGGACGTTTTTTGCATTCAGCATGCACCATTCAAAGCCACGTCATCAACTTTCAACCCTTTGTGACATAATTTGCTATTTTTAATGCATTTACTGATTTGTTTTGAGCTAAATGGCCCTCCAATTGAAAAGCTCTACAAATGAACTCTGAAAAGGTTGAAACTTGGCATGGTGTCATCATTTCACCCGCATAGCATGTGCAAAACAGTAGAGAGGGTCACCGGAAAAACTGGATGCACTTTGTGTGCAAACTGGACAATCTCTTTCGAAGTATCAGGGTTTCAGACGAAAACTCATCTGTTACACCGGCAATTCAAAATTTTAATAACTTATTACAACTCCAGACGTTTTTTGCATTCAGCGTGCAAAATTCAAACCCACGTCATCAACTTTCAACCCTTTGTGACATAATTTGCTATTTTTAATGCATTTACTGATTTGTTTTGAGCTAAATGGCCCTGCAATTGAAAAGCTCTACAAATGAACTCTGAAAAGGTTGAAACTTGGCATGGTATCATCATTTCACCCGCATAGCATGTGCAAAACAGTAGAGAGGGTCACCGGAAAAACTGGATGCACTTTGTGTGCAAACTGGACAATCTCTTTCGAAGTATCAGGGTTTCAGACGAAAACTCATCTGGTACACCGGCAATTCAAAATTTTCATAACTTATTACAACTCCGGACTTTTTTGCATCCAGCATGCAAAATTCAAAGCCACGTCATCAACTTTCAAACCTTTCTGACATAATTTGCTATTTTTCATGCACTAACTGATTAGTTTTGAGCTAAATGGCCCTAAAATTGAAAAGCTCTAGAAATGAACTCTGAAAAGGTCTAAACTTGGCATGGTATCATCATTTCACCCACATAGCATGTGCAAAAAAGTAGATAGGGTCACGACAAAAACTGGATGCACTTCGTGTACAAACTGGACAATCTCTTTCGAAGTATCAATGTTTCGGACGAAAACTCATCTGTTACATCGGCAATTCAAAATTTTAGTAACTTATTACAACTCTGGACGTCTTTTGCATTCAGCATGCACCATTCAAAGCCACGTCATCAATGTTCAACCCTTTGTGACATAATTTGCAATTTTTAATGCATTTACTGATTTGTTTTGAGCTAAATGGCCCTGAAATTGAAAAGCTCTACAAATGAACTCTGAAAAGGTTGAAACTTGGCATGCTATCATCATTTCACCCGCATAGCATGTGCAAAAAAGTAGAGAGGGTCACGGCAAAAACTGGATGCACTTCGTGTACAAACTGGACAATCTGTTTCGAAGTATCAGGGTTTCGGACGAAAACTCATCAGTTACACCGGCAATTCAAAATTTTAATAACTTATTACAACTCTGGACGTTTTTTGCATTCAGCATGCACCATTCAAAGCCACGTCGTCAACTTTCAACCCTTTGTGACATAATTTGCTATTTTTAATGCATTTACTGATTTGATTTGAGTTAAATGGCCCTGAAATTGAAAAGCTCTACAAATGAACTCTGAAAAGGTTGAAACTTGGCATGGTATCATCATTTCACCCGCATAGCATGTGCAAAAAAGTAGAGAGGGTCACCGGAAAAACTGGATGCACTTTGTGTGCAAACTGGACAATCTCTTTCGAAGTATCAGGGTTTCAGACGAAAACTCATCTGTTACACCGGCAATTCAAAATTTTAATAACTTATTACAACTCCGGACGTTTTTTGCATTCAGCGTGCAAAATTCAAAGCCACGTCATCAACTTTCAACCCTTTGTGACATAATTTGCTATTTTTAATGCATTTACTGATTTGTTTTGAGCTAAATGGCCCTGCAATTGAAAAGCTCTACAAATGAACTCTGAAAAGGTTGAAACTTGGCATGGTATCATCATTTCACCCGCATAGCATGTGCAAAATAGTAGAGAGGGTCACCGGAAAAACTGGATGCACTTTGTGTGCAAACTGGACAATCTCTTTCGAAGTATCAGGGTTTCAGACGAAAACTCATCTGGTACACCGGCAATTCAAAATTTTAATAACTTATTACAACTCCGGACTTTTTTGCATCCAGCATGCAAAATTCAAAGCCAGTCATCAACTTTCAAACCTTTCTGACATAATTTGCTATTTTTAATGCATTTACTGATTTGTTCTGAGCTAAATGGCCCTAAAATTGAAAAGCTCTAGAAATGAACTCTGAAAAGGTTGAAACTTGGCATGGTATCATCATTTCACCCGCATAGCATGTGCAAAACAGTAGAGAGGGTCACCGGAAAAACTGGATGCACTTTGTGTGCAAACTGGACAATCTCTTTCGAAGTATCAGGGTTTCGGACGAAAACTCATCTGTTAGACCGGCAATTCAAAATTTTAATAAGTTATTACAACTCCGGATGTTTTTTGCATTCAGCATGCAAAATTCAAAGCCACGTCATCAACTTTCAACCCTTTGTGACATAATTTGCTATTTTTAATGCATTTACTGATTTGTTTTGAGCTAAATGGCCCTGCAATTGAAAAGATCTACAAATGAACTTTGAAAAGGTTGAAACTTGGCATGGTATCATCATTTCACCCGCATAGCATGTGCAAAACAGTAGAGAGGGTCACCGGAAAAACTGGATGCACTTTGTGTGCAAACTGGACAATCTCTTTCGAAGTATCAGGGTTTCAGACGAAAACTCATCTGGTACACCGGCAATTCAAAATTTTAATAACTTATTACAACTTTGGACTTTTTTGCATCCAGCATGCAAAATTCAAAGCCACGTCATCAACTTTCAACCCTTTCTGACATAATTTGCTATTTTTCATGCATTTACTGATTAGTTTTGAGCTAAATGGCCCTAAAATGGAAAAGCTCTAGAAATGAACTCTGAAAAGGTCTAAACTTGGCATGGTATCATCATTTCACCCACATAGCATGTGCAAAAAAGTAGATAGGGTTACGGCAAAAACTGGATGCACTTCTTGTACAAACTGGACAATCTCTTTCGAATTATCAGGGTTTCGGACGAAAACTCATCAGTTACACCGGCAATTCAAAATTTTAATAACTTATTACAACTCTGGACGTTTTTTGCATTCAGCATGCACCATTCAAAGCCACGTCATCAACTTTCAACCCTTTGTGACATAATTTGCTTTTTTTAATGCATTTACTGATTTGTTTTGAGCTAAATGGCCCTCCAATTGAAAAGCTCTACAAATGAACTCTGAAAAGGTTGAAACTTGGCATGGTGTCATCATTTCACCCGCATAGCATGTGCAAAACAGTAGAGAGGGTCACCGGAAAAACTGGATGCACTTTGTGTGCAAACTGGACAATCTCTTTCGAAGTATCAGGGTTTCAGACGAAAACTCATCTGTTACACCGGCAATTAAAATTTTTAATAACTTATTACAACTCCAGACGTTTTTTGCATTCAGCGTGCAAAATTCAAAGCCACGTCATCAACTTTCAACCCTTTGTGACATAATTTGCTATTTTTAATGCATTTACTGATTTGTTTTGAGCTAAATGGCCCTGCAATTGAAAAGCTCTACAAATGAACTCTGAAAAGGTTGAAACTTGGCATGGTATCATCATTTCACCCGCATAGCATGTGCAAAACAGTAGAGAGGGTCACCGGAAAAACTGGATGCACTTTGTGTGCAAACTGGACAATCTCTTTCGAAGTATCAGGGTTTCAGACGAAAACTCATCTGGTACACCGGCAATTCAAAATTTTCATAACTTATTACAACTCCGGACTTTTTTGCATCCAGCATGCAAAATTCAAAGCCACGTCATCAACTTTCAAACCTTTCTGACATAATTTGCTATTTTTCATGCATTAACTGATTAGTTTTGAGCTAAATGGCCCTAAAATTGAAAAGCTCTAGAAATGAACTCTGAAAAGGTCTAAACTTGGCATGGTATCATCATTTCACCCACATAGGATGTGCAAAAAAGTAGATAGGGTCACGACAAAAACTGGATGCACTTCGTGTACAAACTGGACAATCTCTTCCGAAGTATCAGGGTTTCGGACGAAAACTCATCTGTTAGACCGGCAATTCAAAATTTTAATAACTTATTACAACTCCGGACGTTTTTTGCATCCAGCATGCAACATTAAAAGCAACGTCATCAACTTTCAACCCTTTCTGACATAATTTGCTATTTTTCATGCATTTACTGATTTGTTTTGACCAAAATGGCCCTGAAATTGAAAAGCTCTACAAATGAACTCTGAAAAGGTTGAAACTTGGCATGGTGTCATCATTTCACCTGCATAGCATGTGAAAAAAAGTAGAGAGGGTCACGGCAAAAACTGGATGCACTTCGTGTACAAACTGGACAATCTCTTTCGAAGTATCAATGTTTCGGACGAAAACTCATCTGTTACATCGGCAATTCAAAATTTTAGTAACTTATTACAACTCTGGACGTCTTTTGCATTCAGCATGCACCATTCAAAGCCACGTCATCAATGTTCAACCCTTTGTGACATAATTTGCAATTTTTAATGGATTTACTGATTTGTTTTGAGCTAAATGGCCCTGAAATTGAAAAGCTCTACAAATGAACTCTGAAAAGGTTGAAACTTGGCATGCTATCATCATTTCACCCGCATAGCATGTGCAAAAAAGTAGAGAGGGTCCCGGCAAAAACTGGATGCACTTCGTGTACAAACTGGACAATCTGTTTCGAAGTATCAGGGTTTCGGACGAAAACTCATCAGTTACACCGGCAATTCAAAATTTTAATAACTTATTACAACTCTGGACGTTTTTTGCATTCAGCATGCACCATTCAAAGCCACGTCGTCAACTTTCAACCCTTTGTGACATAATTTGCTATTTTTAATGCATTTACTGATTTGATTTGAGCTAAATGGCCCTGAAATTGAAAAGCTCTACAAATGAACTCTGAAAAGGTTGAAACTTGGCATGGTATCATCATTTCACCCGCATAGCATGTGCAAAAAAGTAGAGAGGGTCACGGCAAAAACTGGATGCACTTCGTGTACAAACTGGACAATGTCTTTCGAAGTATCAGGGTTTCGAACGAAAACGCATCTATTACATCGGGAATTCAAAATTTTAATAACTTATTACAACTCTGGACGTTTTTTGCATTCAGCACGGACCATTCAAAGGCACATCATCAACTTTCAACCCTTTGTGACATAATTTGCTACTTTTAATGCATTTACTGATTTGTTTTCAGCTAAATGGCCCTGAAATTGAAAAGCTCTACAAATGAACTCTGAAAAGGTTGAAACATGGCACGGTATCATCATTTCACCCGCATAGCATGTGCAAAAAAGTAGAGAGGGCCACCGCAAAAACTGGATGCACTTTGTGTGCAAACTGGACAATCTCTTTCGAAGTATCAGGGTTTCGGACGAAAACTCATCCGTTACATCGGCAATTCAAAATTTTAATAACTTATTACAACTCTGGACGTCTTTTGGATTTGAACATGCACCATTCAAAGCCACGTCATCAACTTTCAACCCTTTGTGACATAATTTTCTATTTTCAATGCATTTACTGATTTGTTTTGAGCTAAATGGACCTGCAATTGAAATGCTCTGCAAATGAACTCCGAAAAGGTTGAAACTTGGCATGGTATCATCATTTCACCCGCATAGCATGTGCAAAAAAGTAGAGAGGGTCACGGCAAAAACTGGATGCACTTCGTGTACAAACTGGACAATCTCTTTCGAAGTATCTGGGTTTCAGAAGAAAACTCATCTGTTACACCGGCAATTCAAAATTTTAATAACTTATTACAACTCCGGACGTTTTTTGCATCCAGCGTGCAACATTCAAAGCCAGGTCATCAACTTTGAACCCTTTGTGACATAATTTGCTATTTTTAATGCATTTACTGATTTGTTTTGAGCTAAATGGCCCTGCAATTGAAAAGCTCTACAAATGAACTCTGAAAAGGTTGAAACTTGGCATGGTATCATCATTTCACCCGCATAGCATGTGCAAAACAGTAGAGAGGGTCACCGGAAAAACTGGATGCACTTTGTGTGCAAACTGGACAATCTCTTTCGAAGTATCAGGGTTTCAGACGAAAACTCATCTGGTACACCGGCAATTCAAAATTTTAATAACTTATTACAACTTTGGACTTTTTTGCATCCAGCATGCAAAATTCAAAGCCACGTCATCAACTTTCAACCCTTTCTGACATAATTTGCTATTTTTCATGCATTTACTGATTAGTTTTGAGCTAAATGGCCCTAAAATTGAAAAGCTCTAGAAATGAACTCTGAAAAGGTCTAAACTTGGCATGGTATCATCATTTCACCCACATAGCATGTGCAAAAAAGTAGATAGGGTTACGGCAAAAACTGGATGCACTTCTTGTACAAACTGGACAATCTCTTTCGAATTATCAGGGTTTCGGACGAAAACTCATCAGTTACACCGGCAATTCAAAATTTTAATAACTTATTACAACTCTGGACGTTTTTGCATTCAGCATGCACCATTCAAAGCCACGTCATCAACTTTCAACCCCTTGTGACATAATTTGTTATTTTTAGTGCATTTACTGATTTGTTTTGAGCTAAATGGCCCTCCAATTGAAAAGCTCTACAAATGAACTCTGAAAAGGTTGAAACTTGGCATGGTGTCATCATTTCACCCGCATAGCATGTGCAAAACAGTAGAGTGGGTCACCGGAAAAACTGGATGCACTTTGTGTGCAAACTGGACAATCTCTTTCGAAGTATCAGGGTTTCAGACGAAAACTCATCTGTTACACCGGCAATTCAAAATTTTAATAACTTATTACAACTCCAGACGTTTTTTGCATTCAGCGTGCAAAATTCAAAGCCACGTCATCAACTTTCAACCCTTTGTGACATAATTTGCTATTTTTAATGCATTTACTGATTTGTTTTGAGCTAAATGGCCCTGCAATTGAAAAGCTCTACAAATGAACTCTGAAAAGGTTGAAACTTGGCATGGTATCATCATTTCACCCGCATAGCATGTGCAAAACAGTAGAGAGGGTCACCGGAAAAACTGGATGCACTTTGTGTGCAAACTGGACAATCTCTTTCGAAGTATCAGGGTTTCAGACGAAAACTCATCTGGTACACCGGCAATTCAAAATTTTCATAACTTATTACAACTCCGGACTTTTTTGCATCCAGCATGCAAAATTCAAAGCCACGTCATCAACTTTCAAACCTTTCTGACATAATTTGCTATTTTTCATGCATTAACTGATTAGTTTTGAGCTAAATGGCCCTAAAATTGAAAAGCTCTAGAAATGAACTCTGAAAAGGTCTAAACTTGGCATGGTATCATCATTTCACCCACATAGCATGTGCAAAAAAGTAGATAGGGTCACGACAAAAACTGGATGCACTTCGTGTACAAACTGGACAATCTCTTCCGAAGTATCAGGGTTTCGGACGAAAACTCATCTGTTAGACCGGCAATTCAAAATTTTAATAACTTATTACAACTCCGGACGTTTTTTGCATCCAGCATGCAACATTCAAAGCAACGTCATCAACTTTCAACCCTTTCTGACATAATTTGCTATTTTTCATGCATTTACTGATTTGTTTTGACCAAAATGGCCCTGAAATTGAAAAGCTCTACAAATGAACTCTGAAAAGGTTGAAACTTGGCATGGTGTCATCATTTCACCTGCATAGCATGTGAAAAAAAGTAGAGAGGGTCACGGCAAAAACTGGATGCACTTCGTGTACAAACTGGACAATCTCTTTCGAAGTATCAATGTTTCGGACGAAAACTCATCTGTTACATCGGCAATTCAAAATTTTAGTAACTTATTACAACTCTGGACGTCTTTTGCATTCAGCATGCACCATTCAAAGCCACGTCATCAATGTTCAACCCTTTGTGACATAATTTGCAATTTTTAATGCATTTACTGATTTGTTTTGAGCTAAATGGCCCTGAAATTGAAAAGCTCTACAAATGAACTCTGAAAAGGTTGAAACTTGGCATGCTATCATCATTTCACCCGCATAGCATGTGCAAAAGAGTAGAGAGGGTCACGGCAAAAACTGGATGCACTTCGTGTACAAACTGGACAATCTGTTTCGAAGTATCAGGGTTTCGGACGAAAACTCATCAGTTACACCGGCAATTCAAAATTTTAATAACTTATTACAACTCTGGACGTTTTTTGCATTCAGCATGCACCATTCAAAGCCACGTCGTCAACTTTCAACCCTTTGTGACATAATTTGCTATTTTTAATGCATTTACTGATTTGATTTGAGCTAAATGGCCCTGAAATTGAAAAGCTCTACAAATGAACTCTGAAAAGGTTGAAACTTGGCATGGTATCATCATTTCACCCGCATAGCATGTGCAAAAAAGTAGAGAGGGTCACGGCAAAAACTGGATGCACTTCGTGTACAAACTGGACAATGTCTTTCGAAGTATCAGGGTATCGAACGAAAACGCATCTATTACATCAGGAATTCAAAATTTTAATAACTTATTACAACTCTGGACGTTTTTTGCATTCAGCACGGACCATTCAAAGGCACATCATCAACTTTCAACCCTTTGTGACATAATTTGCTACTTTTAATGCATTTACTGATTTGTTTTCAGCTAAATGACCCTGAAATTGAAAAGCTCTACAAATGAACTCTGAAAAGGTTGAAACATGGCACGGTATCATCATTTCACCCGCATAGCACGTGCAAAAAAGTAGAGAGGGCCACCGCAAAAACTGGATGCACTTTGTGTGCAAACTGGACAATCTCTTTCGAAGTATCAGGGTTTCGGACGAAAACTCATCCGTTACATCGGCAATTCAAAATTTTAATAACTTATTACAACTCTGGACGTCTTTTGGATTTGAACATGCACCATTCAAAGCCACGTCATCAACTTTCAACCCTTTGTGACATAATTTTCTATTTTCAATGCATTTACTGATTTGTTTTGAGCTAAATGGACCTGCAATTGAAATGCTCTGCAAATGAACTCCGAAAAGGTTGAAACTTGGCATGGTATCATCATTTCACCCGCATAGCATGTGCAAAAAAGTAGAGAGGGTCACGGCAAAAACTGGATGCACTTCGTGTACAAACTGGACAATCTCTTTCGAAGTATCTGGGTTTCAGACGAAAACTCATCTGTTACACCGGCAATTCAAAATTTTAATAACTTATTACAACTCCGGACGTTTTTTGCATTCAGCGTGCAAAATTCAAAGCCAGGTCATCAACTTTGAACCCTTTGTGACATAATTTGCTATTTTTAATGCATTTACTGATTTGTTTTGAGCTAAATGGCCCTGAAATTGAAAAGCTCTACAAATGAACTCCGAATAGGTTGAAACTTGGCATGGTATCATCATTTCACCCGCATAGCATGTGCAAAAAAGTAGAGAGGGTCACGGCAAAAACTGGAGGCACTTCTTGTACAAACTGGACAATCTCTTTCGAAGTATCAGGGTTTCGGACGAAAACTCATCTGTTACACCGGCAATTCAAAATTTTAATAACTTATTACAACTCCGGACTTTTTTGCATCCAGCATGCAAAATTCAAAGCCACGTCATCAACTTTCAACCCTTTCTGACATAATTTGCTATTTTTCATGCATTTACTGATTAGTTTTGAGCTAAATGGCCCTAAAAATGAAAAGCTCTAGAAATGAACTCTGAAAAGGTCTAAACTTGGCATGGAATCATCATTTCACCCACATAGCATGTGCAAACAAGTATATAGGGTCACGGAAAAAACTGGATGCACTTCGTATACAAACTGGATAATCTCTTTCGAAGTATCAGGGTTTCGGACGAAAACTCATCTGTTAGACCAGCAATTCAAAATTTTAATAACTTATTACAATTCCGGACGTTTTTTGCATCCAGCATGCAACATTCAAAGCAACGTCATCAACTTTCAACCCTTTCTGACATAATTTGCTGTTTTTCATGCATTTACTGATTTGTTTTGAGCTAAATGGCCCTGAAATTGAAAAGCTCTACAAATGGACTCTGAAAAGATTGAAACTTGGCATGGTGTCATCATTTCACCTGCATAGCATGTGCAAAAAAGTAGAGAGGGTCACGGCAAAAACTGGATGCACTTCGTGTACAATCTGGACAATCTCTTTCGAAGTATCAGTGTTTCGGACGAAAACTCATCTGTTACATCGGCAATTAAATTTTTTAATAACTTATTACAGCTCTGGACGTCTTTTGCATTCAGCATGCACCATTCAAAGCCACGTCATCAATGTTCAACCCTTTGTGACATAATTTGCTATTTTTAATGCATTTACTGATTTGTTTTGAGCTAAATGGCCCTGAAATTGAAAAGCTCTACAAATGAACTCTGAAAAGGTTGAAACTTGGCATGCTATCATCATTTCACCCGCATAGCATGTGCAAAAAAGTAGAGAGGGTCACGGCAAAAACTGGATGCACTTCGTGTAGAAACTGGACAATCTGTTTCGAAGTATCAGGATTTCGGACGAAAACTCATCAGTTACACTCGCAATTCAAAATTTTAATAACTTATTACAACTCTGGACGTTTTTTGCATTCAGCATGCACCATTCAAAGCCACGTCATCAACTTTCAACCCTTTGTGACATAATTTGCTATTTTTAATGCATTTACTGATTTGTTTTGAGCTAAATGGCCCTGCAATTGAAAAGCTCTACAAATGAACTCTGAAAAGGTTGAAACTCTGCATGGTATCATCATTTCACCCGCATAGCATGTGCAAAACAGTAGAGAGGGTCACCGGAAAAACTGGATGCACTTTGTGTGCAAACTGGACAATCTCTTTCGAAGTATCAGGGTTTCAGACGAAAACTCATCTGGTACACCGGCAATTCAAAATTTTAATAACTTATTACAACTCCGGACTTTTTTGCATCCAGCATGAAATATTCAAAGCCACGTCATCAACTTTCAAACCTTTCTGACATAATTTGCTATTTTTAATGCATTTACTGATTTGTTTTGAGCTAAATGGCCCTAAATTGAAAAGCTCTACAAATGAACTCTGAAAAGGTTGAAACTTGGCATGGTATCATCATTTCACCCGCATAGCATGTGCAAAACAGTAGAGAGGGTCACCGGAAAAGCTGGATGCACTTTGTGTGCAAACTGGACAATCTCTTTCGAAGTATCAGGGTTTCAGACGAAAACTCATCTGTTACACCGGCAATTCAAAATTTTAATAACTTATTACAACTCCGGACGTTTTTTGCATTAAGCGTGCAAAATTCAAAGCCACGTCATCAACTTTCAACCCTTTATGACATAATTTGCTATTTTTAATGCATTTACTGATTTGTTTTGAGCTAAATGGCCCTGCAATTGAAAAGCTCTACAAATGAACTCTGAAAAGGTTGAAACTTGGCATGGTATCATCATTTCACCCGCATAGCATGTGCAAAACAGTAGAGAGGGTCACCGGAAAAACTGGATGCACTTTGTGTGCAAACTGGACAATCTCTTTCGAAGTATCAGGGTTTCAGACGAAAACTCATCTGGTACACCGGCAATTCAAAATTTTAATAACTTATTACAACTCCGGACTTTTTTGCATCCAGCATGCAAAATTCAAAGCCACGTCATGAACTTTCAACCCTTTTTGACATAATTTGCTATTTTTAATGCATTTACTGATTTGTTTTGAGCTAAATGGCCCTGAAATTGAAAAGCTCTATAAATGAACTCTGAAAAGGTTGAAACTTGGCATGGTATCATCATTTCACCCGCATAGCATGTGCAAAAAAGTAGAGAGGGTCATGGCAAAAACTGGATGCACCTCGTGTACAAACTGGACAATCTCTTCTGAAGTATCAGGGTTTCGGACGACAACTCATCTGTTAGACCGGCAATTCAAAATTTTAATAACTTATTACAACTCCGGACGTTTTTTGCATCCAGCATGCAACATTCAAAGCAACGTCATCAACTTTCAACCCTTTCTGATATAATTTGCTATTTTTCATGCATTTACTGATTTGTTTTGAGCTAAATGGCCCTGAAATTGAAAAGCTCTACAAATGAACTCTGAAAAGGTTGAAACTTGGCATGGTGTCATCATTTCACCTGCATAGCATGTGAAAAAAAGTAGAGAGGGTCACGGCAAAAACTGGATGCACTTCGTGTACAAACTGGACAATCTTTTTCGAAGTATCAGTGTTTCGGACGAAAACTCATCTGTTACATCGGCAATTCAAAATTTTAGTAACTTATTACAACTCTGGACGTCTTTTGCATTCAGCATGCACCATTCAAAGCCACGTCATCAATGTTCAACCCTTTGTGACATAATTTGCTATTTTTAATGCATTTACTGATTTGTTTTGAGCTAAATGGCCCTGAAATTGAAAAGCTCTACAAATGAACTCTGAAAAGGTTGAAACTTGGCATGCTATCATCATTTCACCCGCATAGCATGTGCAAAAAAGTAGAGAGGGTCACGGCAAAAACTGGATGCACTTCGTGTACAAACTGGACAATCTGTTTCGAAGTATCAGGGTTTCGGACGAAAACTCATCAGTTACACCGGCAATTCAAAATATTAATAACTTATTACAACTCTGGACGTTTTTTGCATTCAGCATGCACCATTCAAAGCCACGTCGTCAACTTTCAACCCTTTGTGACATAATTTGCTATTATCAATGCTTTTACTGATTTGTTTTGAGCTAAATGGCCGTGCAATTGAAAACCTCTACAAATGAACTCTGAAAAGGTTGAAACTTGGCATGGTATCATCATTTCACCCGCATAGCATGTGCAAAAAGTAGAGAGGGTCACGGCAAAAACTGGATGCACTTCGTGTACAAACTGGACAATCTCTTTCGAAGTATCAGGGTTTCGGACGAAAACGCATCTGTTAGATCGGCAATTCAAAATTTTCTTAACTTATTACAACTCTGGACGTCTTTTGCATTCAGTATGCACCATTCAAAGCCACATCATCAACTTTCAACCCTTTGTAACATAATTTGCTACTTTTAATGCATTTACTTATTTGTTTTTAGCTAAATGGCCCTGAAATTGAAAAGCTTTACAAATGAACACCGAAAAGGTTGAAACTTAGCATGGTATCATCATTTCACCCGCATAGCATGTGCAAAAAAGTAGAGAGGGTCACGGCAAAAACTGGATGCACTTCGTGTACAAACTGGACAATCTCTTACAAAGTATCAGGGTTTCGAACGAAAACTCATCAGTTACACCGGCAATTCAAAATTTTAATAACTTATTACAACTCTGGACGTTTTTTGCATCCAGCATGCAACATTCAAATCCACGTCATCAACTTTCAACCCTTTGTGACATAATTTGCCATTTTTAACGCATTTACTGATTTGTTTTGAGCTAAATGGCTCTGCAATTGAAAAGCTCTACAAATGAACTCTGAAAAGGTTGAAACTTGGCATAGTGTCATCATTTCACCCGCATAGCATGTGCAAAAAAGTAGAGAGGGTCACGGCAAAAACTGGATGCACTTCGTGTACAAACTGGACAATCTCTTTCGAAGTATCAGGGTTTCGAACGAAAACGCATCTATTACATCGGTAATTCAAAATTTTAATAACTTATTACAACTCTGGACGTTTTTTGCATTCAGCATGGACCATTCAAAGGCACATCATCAACTTTCAACCCTTTGTGACATAATTTTCTACTTTTAATGCATTTAGTGATTTGTTTTGAGCTAAATGGCCCTGAAATTGAAAAGCTCTACAAATGAACTCTCAAAAGGTTGAAACATGGCACGGTATCATCATTTCACCCGCATAGCATGTGCAAAAAAGTAGAGAGGGTCACGGCAAAAACTGGAGGCACTTCGTGGACAAACTGGACAATCTCTTTCGAAGTATCAGGATTTCGGACGAAAACTCATCCGTTACACCGGCAATTCAAAATTTTAATAACTTATTACAACTCTGGACGTATTTTGGATTTGAACATGCACCATTCAAAGCCACGTCATCAACTTTCAACCCTTTGTGACATAATTTTCTATTTTCAATGCATTTACTGATTTGTTTTGAGCTAAATGGACCTGCAATTGAAATGCTCTACAAATGAACTCCGAAAAGGTTGAAACTTGGCATGGTATCATCATTTCACCCGCATAGCATGTGCAAAAAAGTAGAGAGGGTCACGACAAAAACTGGATGCACTTCGTGTACAAACTGGACAATCTCTTTCGAAGTATCAGGGTTTCGGACGAAAACTCATCAGTAACACTCGCAATTCAAAATTTTAATAACTTATTACAACTCTGGACGTTTTTTGCATTCAACATGCACCATTCAAAGCCACGTCATCAACTTTCAACCCTTTGTGACATAATTTGCTATTTTTAATGCATTTACTGATTTGTTTTGAGCTAAATGGCCCTGCAATTGAAAAGCTCTACAAATGAACTCTGAAAAGGTTGAAACTTGGCATCGTATCATCATTTCACCCGCATAGCATGTGCAAAACAGTAGAGAGGGTCACGGCAAAAACTGGATGCACTTCGTGTACAAACTGGACAATCTCTTTCGAAGTATCAGGGTTTCGGACGAAAACTCATCTGTTACACCGGCAATTCAAAATTTTAATAACTTATTACAACTCCGGACGTTTTTTTGCATCCAGCATGCAATATTCAAAGCAACGTCATCAAGTTTCAACCCTTTCTGACATAATTTGCTATTTTTAATGCATTTACTTATTTGTTTTGAGCTAAATGGCGCTGCAATTGAAAAGCTCTACAAATGAACTCTGAAAAGGTTGAAACTTGGCATGGTATCATCATTTCACCCGCGTAGCATGTGCAAAAAAGTAGAGAGGGTCACGGAAAAAACTGGATGCACTTCGTGTACAAACTGGACAATCTCTTTCGAAGTATCAGTGTTTCGGACGAAAACTCATCTGTTACATCGGCAATTCAAAATTTTAATAACTTATTACAACTCTGGACGTCTTTTGCATTCAGCTTGCACCATTCAAAGCCACGTCATCAATGTTCAACCCTTTGTGACATAATTTGCTATTTTTAATGCATTTACTGATTTGTTTTGAGCTAAATGGCCCTGAAATTGAAAAAGCTCTACAAATGAACTCTGAAAAGGTTGAAACTTGGCATGCTATCATCATTTCACCCGCATAGCATGTGCAAAAAAGTAGAAAGGGTCACGGCAAAAACTGGATGCACTTCGTGTACAAACTGGACAATCTGTTTCGAAGTATCAGGGTTTCGGACGAAAACTCATCAGTTACACCGGCAATTCAAAATTTTAATAACTTATTACAACTCTAGACGTTTTTTGCATTCAGCATGCACCATTCAAAGCCACGTCGTCAACTTTCAACCCTTTGTGACATAATTTGCTATTATCAATACTTTTACTGATTTGTTTTGAGCTAAATGGCCGTGCAATTGAAAACCTCTACAAATGAACTCTGAAAAGGTTGAAACTTGGCATGGTATCATCATTTCACCCGCATAGCATGTGCAAAAAAGTAGAGAGGGTCACCGCAATAACTGGATGCACTTCGTGTGCAAACTGGACAATCTCTTTCGAAGTATCAGGGTTTCAGACAAAAACTCATCTGTTACGTCAGCAATTCAAAATTTTAATAACCTATTACAACTCCGGACGTTTTTTGCATCCAGCATGCAACATTCAAAGCAACGTCATCAAGTTTCAACCCTTTCTGACATAATTTGCAATTTTTCATGCATTTACTGATTTGTTTTGAGCTAAATGGCCCTGAAATTGAAAAGCTCTACAAATGAACTCTGAAAAGATTGAAACCTGGCATAGTGTCATCATTTCACCTGCATAGCATGTGCAAAAAAGTAGAGAGGGTCACGGCAAAAACTGGATGCACTTCGTGTACAAACTGGACAATCTCTTTCGAAGTATCAGTGTTTCGGACGAAAACTCATCTGTTACATCGGCAATTCAAAATTTTAGTAACTTATTACAACTCTGGACGTCTTTTGCATTCAGCATGCACCATTCAAAGCCACGTCGTCAACTTTCAACCCTTTGTGACATAATTTGCTATTTTCAATGCATTTACCGATTTGTTTTGAGCTAAATGGCCCTGCAATTGAAAAGCTCTACAAATGAACTCTGAAAAGGTTCAAACTTGGCATGGTATCATCATTTCACCCGCATAGCATGTGCAAAAAAGTAGAGCGGGTCACCGCAATAACTCGATGCACTTCGTGTGCAAACTGGACAATCTCTTTCGAAGTATCAGGGTTTCAGACAAAAACTCATCTGTTACATCGGCAATTCAAAATTTTAATAACCTATTACAACTTCGGACGTTTTTTGCATCCAGCATGCAACATTCAAAGCCATGTCATCAACTTTCAACCGTTTCTGACATAATTTGCTATTTTTCATGCATTTACTGATTTGTTTTGAGCTAAATGGCCCTGAAATTGAAAAGCTCTACAAATGAACTCTGAAAAGGTTCAAACTTGGCATGGTATCATCATTTCACCCGCATAGCATGTGCAAATAAGTAGAGAGGGTCACGGCAAAAACAGGATGCACTTCATGTACAAAATGGACAATCTCCTTCGAAGTATCAGGGTTTCGGACGAAAACTCATCTGTTACATCGGCAATTCAAAATTTTAATAACTTATTACAACTCTGGACGTTTTTTGCATGCAGCATGCACCATTCAAAGCCACGTAATCAAATTTCAACCCTTTGTGAAATAATTTGCTATTTTTAATGCATTTACTGATTTGTTTTGAGCTAAATGGCCCTGCAATTGAAAAGCTCTACAAATGAACTCTCAAAAGGTTTACAATTGGCATGGAATCATCATTTCACCCGCATAGCATCTGCAAAAAAGTTGAGAGGGTCACCGCAAAAACTGGATGCACTTCGTGTGCAAACTTGACAATCTCTTTCGAAGTATCAGGGTTCCAGACGAAAACTCATCTGTTACACCGGCATTTCAAAATTTTAATAACTAATTACAACTCCGGATGTTTTTTGCATCCAGGATGCAACATTCAAAGTCACGTCATCAACTTTCAAACCTTTCTGACATAATTTGCTATTTTTAATGCATTTACTGATTTGTTTTGAGCTAAATGGCCCTGAAATTGAAAAGCTCTATAAATGAACTCTGAAAAGGTTGAAACTTGGCATGGTATCATCATTTCACCCACATAGCATGTGCAAAAAAGTAGAGAGGGTCACGGGAAAAACTGGAGGCACTTCGTGTACAAACTGGACAATCTCTTTCGTAGTATCAGGGTTTCGGACGAAAACTCATCTGTTACATCAGCAATTCAAAATTTTAATAACTTATTACAACTCTGGACGTCTTTTGCATTCAACATGCACCATTCAAGGCCACGTCATCAACTTTCAACCCTTTGTGACATAATTTTCTATTTTTAATGCATTTACTGATTTGTTTTGAGCTAAATGGACCTGCAATTGAAAAGCTCTACAAATGAACTCCGAAAAAGTTGAAACTTGGCATGGTATCATCATTTCACCCGCATAGCATGTGCAAAAAAGTAGAGATGGTCTTGGGAAAAACTGGATGCACTTCGTGTACAAACTGGACAATCTCTTTCGAAGTATCAGGGTTTCGGACAAAAACTCATCAGTTACACCGGCAATTCAAAATTTTAATAACTTATTACAAGTCTGGACGTTTTTTGCATTCAGCATGCACCATTCAAAGCCACGTCATCAACTGTCAACCCTTTGTGACATAATTTGCTATTTTTAATGCATTTACTGATTTGTTTTGAGCTAAATGGCCCTGCAATTGAAAAGCTCTACAAATGAACTCTGAAAAGGTTGAAAGTTGGCATGGTATCATCATTTCACCTGCATAGCATGTGCAAAAAAGTAGACATGGTCTCGGCAAAAACTGGATGCACTTTGTGTACAAACTGGACAATCTCTTTCGAAGTATCAGGGTTTCGGACGAAAACTCATCAGTTACACCGGCAATTCAAAATTTTAATAACTCATTTTTTGCATTCAGCATGCACCATTCAAAGCCACGTCATCAACTTTCAACCCTTTGTGACATAATTTGCTATTTTTAATGCATTTACTGATTTGTTTTGAGCTAAATGGCCCTGAAATTGAAAAGCTCTATAAATGAACTCTGAAAAGGTTGAAACTTGGCATGGTATCATCATTTCACCCACATAGCATGTGCAAGAAAGTAGAGAGGGTCACGGGAAAAACAGGAGGCACTTCGTGTACAAAATGGACAATCTCTTTCGAAGTATCAGGGTTTCGGACGAAAACTCATCTGTTACATCGGCAATTCAAAATTTTAATAACTTATTACAACTCTGGACGTCTTTTGCATTCAACATGCACCATTCAAAGCCACGTAATCAACTTTCAACCCTTTCTGACATAATTTTCTATTTTTAATGCATTTACTGATTTGTTTTGAGCTAAATGGACCTGCAATTGAAAAGCTCTACAAATGAACTCTCAAAAGGTTGAAACTTGGCATGGTATCATCATTTCACCCGCATAGCATGTGCAAAAAAGTAGAGATGGTCTTGGGAAAAACTGGATGCACTTCGTGTGCAAACTTGACAATCTCTTTCGAAGTATCAGGGTTTCAGACGAAAACTCATCTGTTACATCGGAAATTCAAAATTTTAATAACTTATTACAACTCCGGAAGTTTTTTGCATCCAGGATGCACCATTCAAAGCCACGTCATCAACTTCCAACCCTTTCTGACATAATTTGCTATTTTTAATGCATTTACTGATTTGTTTTGAGCTAAATGGCCCTGAAATTGAAAAGCTCTATAAATGAACTCTGAAAAGGTTGAAACTTGGCATGGTATCATCATTTCACCCGCAGAGCATGTGCAAAAAAGTACAGAGGGTCATGGAAAAACTGGATGCACCTTGTGTACAAACGGGACAATCTCTTTCGAAGTATCAGGGTTTCGGACGAAAACTCATCAGTTACACCGGCAATTCGAAATTTTAATAACTTATTACAACTCTGGACGTTTTTAGCATTCAGCATGCACCATTCAAAGCCACGTCATCAACTTTCAACCCATTGTGACATAATTTGCTATTTTCAATGCATTTATTGATTTGTTTTGAGCTAAATGGCCCTGCAGTTGAAAAGCTCTACAAATGAACTCTGAAAAGGTTGAAACTTGGCATGGTATCATCATTTCACCCGCATAGCATGTGCAAAAAAGTAGAGAGGGTCACCGCAATAACTGGATGCACTTCGTGTGCAAACTGGACAATCTCTTTCGAAGTATCAGGGTTTAAGACAAAAACTCATCAGTTACACCGGCAATTCAAAATTTTAATAACTTATTACAACTCTGGACGATTTTTGCATTCAGCATGCACCATTCAAAGCCACGTCATCAACTTTCAACCCTTTGTGACATAATTTGCTATTTTTAATGCATTTACTGATTTGTTTTGAGCTAAATGGCCCTGCAATTGAAAAGCTCTACAAATGAACTCTGAAAAGGTTCAAACTTGGCATGGTATCATCATTTCACCCGCATAGCATGTGCAAAACAGTAGAGAGGGTCACGGCAAAAAAAGGATGCACTTCATGTACAAAATGGACAATCTCTTTCGAAGTATCAGGGTTTCGGACGAAAACTCATCTGTTACATCGGCAATTCAAAATTTTAATAACTTATTACAACTCTGGACGTTTTTTGCATTCATCATGCACCATTCAAAGCCACGTAATCAACTTTCAACCCTTTGTGACATAATTTGCTATTTTTAATGCATTTACTGATTTGTTTTGAGCTAAATGGCCCTGCAATTGAAAAGCTCTACAAATGAACTCTCAAAAGGTTTAAAATTGGCATGGAATCATCATTTCACCCGCATAGCATCTGCAAAAAAGTTGAGAGGGTCACCGCAAAAACTGGATGCACTTCGTGTGCAAACTTGACAATCTCTATCGAAGTATCAGGGTTTCAGATGAAAACTCATCTGTTACACCGGCAATTCAAAATTTTAATAACTTATTACAACTCCGGATGTTTTTTGCATCCAGGATGCAACATTCAAAGCCACGTCATCAACTTTCAACCCTTTCTGACATAATTTGCTATTTTTAATGCATTTACTGATTTGTTTTGAGCTAAATGGCCCTGAAATTGAAAAGCTCTATAAATGAACTCTGAAAAGGTTGAAACTTGGCATGGTATCATCATTTCACCCGCATAGCATGTGCAAAAAAGTAGAGAGGGTCACGGCAAAAACTGGAGGCACTTCGTGTACAAACTGGACAATCTCTTTCGAAGTATCAGGGTTTCGGACGAAAACTCATCTGTTACATCGGTAATTCAAAATTTTAATAACTTATTACAACTCTGGACGTCTTTTGCATTCAACATGCACCATTCAAAGCCACGTCATCAACTTTCAACCCTTTGGGGCATAATTTTCTATTTTTAATGCATTTACTGATTTGTTTTGAGCTAAATGGCCTTGCAATTGAAAAGCTCTACAAATGAACTCCGAAAAGGTTCAAACTTGGCATGGTATCATCATTTCACCCGCATAGCATGTGCAAAAAAGTAGAGAGGGTCACGGCAAAAAAAGGATGCACTTCATGTACAAAATGGACAATCTCTTTCGAAGTATCAGGGTTTCGGACGAAAACTCATCTGTTACATCGGCAATTCAAAATTTTAATAACTTATTACAACTCTGGACGTTTTTTGCATTCATCATGCACCATTCAAAGCCACGTAATCAACTTTCAACCCTTTGTGACATAATTTGCTATTTTTAATGCATTTACTGATTTGTTTTGAGCTAAATGGCCCTGCAATTGAAAAGCTCTACAAATGAACTCTCAAAAGGTTTAAAATTGGCATGGAATCATCATTTCACCCGCATAGCATCTGCAAAAAAGTTGAGAGGGTCACCGCAAAAACTGGATGCACTTCGTGTGCAAACTTGACAATCTCTATCGAAGTATCAGGGTTTCAGATGAAAACTCATCTGTTACACCGGCAATTCAAAATTTTAATAACTTATTACAACTCCGGATGTTTTTTGCATCCAGGATGCAACATTCAAAGCCACGTCATCAACTTTCAACCCTTTCTGACATAATTTGCTATTTTTAATGCATTTACTGATTTGTTTTGAGCTAAATGGCCCTGAAATTGAAAAGCTCTATAAATGAACTCTGAAAAGGTTGAAACTTGGCATGGTATCATCATTTCACCCGCATAGCATGTGCAAAAAAGTAGAGAGGGTCACGGCAAAAACTGGAGGCACTTCGTGTACAAACTGGACAATCTCTTTCGAAGTATCAGGGTTTCGGACGAAAACTCATCTGTTACATCGGTAATTCAAAATTTTAATAACTTATTACAACTCTGGACGTCTTTTGCATTCAACATGCACCATTCAAAGCCACGTCATCAACTTTCAACCCTTTGGGACATAATTTTCTATTTTTAATGCATTTACTGATTTGTTTTGAGCTAAATGGCCTTGCAATTGAAAAACTCTATAAATGAACTCTGAAAAGGTTGAAACTTGGCATGGTATCATCATTTCACCCGCATAGCATGTGCAAAAAAGTAGAGATGGTCTTGGGAAAAACTGGATGCACTTCGTGTGCAAACTTGACAATCTCTTTCGAAGTATCAGGGTTTCAGACGAAAACTCATCTGTTACATCGGAAATTCAAAATTTTAATAACTTATTACAACTCCGGAAGTTTTTTGCATCCAGGATGCACCATTCAAAGCCACGTCATCAACTTCCAACCCTTTCTGACATAATTTGCTATTTTTAATGCATTTACTGATTTGTTTTGAGCTAAATGGCCCTGAAATTGAAAAGCTCTATAAATGAACTCTGAAAAGGTTGAAACTTGGCATGGTATCATCATTTCACCCGCAGAGCATGTGCAAAAAAGTACAGAGGGTCATGGAAAAACTGGATGGACCTTGTGTTCAAACGGGACAATCTCTTTCGAAGTATCAGGGTTTCGGACGAAAACTCATCAGTTACACCGGCAATTCGAAATTTTAATAACTTATTACAACTCTGGACGTTTTTTGCATTCAGCATGCACCATTCAAAGCCACGTCATCAACTTTCAACCCATTGTGACATAATTTGCTATTTTCAATGCATTTACTGATTTGTTTTGAGCTAAATGGCCCTGCAATTGAAAAGCTCTACAAATGAACTCTGAAAAGGTTGAAACTTGGCATGGTATCATCATTTCACCCGCATAGCATGTGCAAAAAAGTAGAGAGGGTCACCGCAATAACTGGATGCACTTCGTGTGCAAACTGGACAATCTCTTTCGAAGTATCAGGGTTTAAGACAAAAACTCATCTGTTACATCGGCAATATAAAATTTTAATAACCTATCACAACTCCGGACGTTTTTTGCATCCAGCATGCAACATTCAAAGCCACGTCATCAACTTTCAACCCTTTTTGACATAATTTGCTATTTTTCATGCATTTACTGATTTGTTTTGAGCTAAATGGCCCTGAAATTGAAAAGCTCTACAAATGAACTCTGAAAAGGTTCAAACTTGGCATGGTATCATCATTTCACCCGCATAGCATGTGCAAAAAAGTAGAGAGGGTCACGGCAAAAAAAGGATGCACTTCATGTACAAAATGGACAATCTCTTTCGAAGTATCAGGGTTTCGGACGAAAACTCATCTGTTACATCGGCAATTCAAAATTTTAATAACTTATTACAACTCTGGACGTTTTTTGCATTCATCATGCACCATTCAAAGCCACGTAATCAACTTTCAAACCTTTGTGACATAATTTGCTATTTTTAATGCATTTACTGATTTGTTTTGAGCTAAATGGCCCTGCAATTGAAAAGCTCTACAAATGAACTCTCAAAAGGTTTAAAATTGGCATGGAATCATCATTTCACCCGCATAGCATCTGCAAAAAAGTTGAGAGGGTCACCGCAAAAACTGGATGCACTTCGTGTGCAAACTTGACAATCTCTATCGAAGTATCAGGGTTTCAGATGAAAACTCATCTGTTACACCGGCAATTCAAAATTTTAATAACTTATTACAACTCCGGATGTTTTTTGCATCCAGGATGCAACATTCAAAGCCACGTCATCAACTTTCAACCCTTTCTGACATAATTTGCTATTTTTAATGCATTTACTGATTTGTTTTGAGCTAAATGGCCCTGAAATTGAAAAGCTCTATAAATGAACTCTGAAAAGGTTGAAACTTGGCATGGTATCATCATTTCACCCGCATAGCATGTGCAAAAAAGTAGAGAGGGTCACGGCAAAAACTGGAGGCACTTCGTGTACAAACTGGACAATCTCTTTCGAAGTATCAGGGTTTCGGACGAAAACTCATCTGTTACATCGGTAATTCAAAATTTTAATAACTTATTACAACTCTGGACGTCTTTTGCATTCAACATGCACCATTCAAAGCCACGTCATCAACTTTCAACCCTTTGGGACATAATTTTCTATTTTTAATGCATTTACTGATTTGTTTTGAGCTAAATGGCCTTGCAATTGAAAAGCTCTACAAATGAACTCCGAAAAGGTTCAAACTTGGCATGGTATCATCATTTCACCCGCATAGCATCTGCAAAAAAGTAGAGAAGGTCACGGCAAAAACAGGATGCACTTCGTGTACAAAATGGACAATCTCTTTCGAAGTATCAGGGTTTCGGACGAAAACTCATCTGTTACATCGGCAATTCAAAATTTTAATAACTTATTACAACTCTGGACGATTTTTGCATTCAGCATGCACCATTCAAAGCCACGTAATCAACTTTCAACCCTTTCTGACATAATTTGCTATTTTTAATGCATTTACTAATTTGTTTTGAGCTAAATGGCCCTAAAATTGAAAAGCTCTACAAATGAACTCTCAAAAGGTTTAAAATTGGCATGGAATCATCATTTCACCCGCATGGCATCTGCAAAAAAGTTGAGAGGGTCACCGCAAAAACTGGATGCACTTCGTGTGCAAACTTGACAATCTCTTTCGAAGTATCAGGGTTTCAGACGAAAACTCATCTGTTACACCGGAAATTCAAAATTTTAATAACTTATTACAACTCCGGAAGTTTTTTGCATCCAGGATGCAACATTCAAAGCCACGTCATCAACTTTCAACCCTTTCTGACATAATTTGCTATTTTTAATGCATTTACTGACTTGTTTTGAGCTAAAAGGCCCTGAAATTGAAAAGCTCTATAAATGAACTCTGAAAAGGTTGAAACTTGGCATGGTATCATCATTTCACCCGCAGAGCATGTGCAAAAAAGTAGAGAGGGTCATGGAAAAACTGGATGCACCTCGTGTACAAACTGGACAATCTCTTTCGAAGTATCAGGGTTTCGGACGAAAACTCATCTGTTACACCGGCAATTCAAAATTGTAATAACTTATTACAACTCTGGATGTTTTTTGCATCCAGCATGCAACATTCAAAGCCACGTCATCAACTTTCAACCCTTTCTGACATAATTTGCTATTTTTAATGCATTTACTAATTTGTTTTGAGCTAAATGGCCCTAAAATTGAAAAGCTCTATAAATGAACTCTGAAAAGGTTGAAACTTGGCATGGTATCATCATTTCACCCGCATAGCATGTGCAAAAAAGTAGAGAGGTTCACTGCAAAAACAAGATGCACTTCATGTACAAAATGGACAATCTCTTTCGAAGTATCAGGGTTTCAGACGAAAACTCATCTGTTACATCGGCAATTCAAAATTTTAATAACTTATTACAACTCTGGACGTTTTTTGCATTCAGCATGCACCTTTCAAGGCCACGTAATCAACTTTCAACCTTTTGTGACATAATTTGCTATTTTTAATGCATTTACTGATTTGTTTTGAGCTAAATGGCCCTGCAATTGAAAAGCTCTACAAATGAACTCTCAAAAGGTTTAAAATTGGCATGGAATCATCATTTCACCCTCATAGCATCTGCAAAAAAGTTGAGAGGGTCACCGCAAAAACTGGATGCACTTCGTGTGCAAACTTGACAATCTTTTTCGAAGTATCAGGGTTTCAGATGAAAACTCATCTGTTGCACCGGCAATTCAAAATTTTAATAACTTATTACAACTCCGGATGTTTTTTGCATCCAGGATGCAACATTCAAAGCCACGTCATCAACTTTCAACCCTTTCTGACATAATTTGCTATTTTTAATGCATTTACTGATTTGTTTTGAGCTAAATGGCCCTGCAATTGAAAAGCTCTATAAATGAACTCTGAAAAGGTTGAAACTTGGCATGGTATCATCATTTCACCCGCATAGCATGTGCAGAAAAGTAGAGAGGGTCACGGCAAAAACTGGAGGCACTTCGTGTACAAACTGGACAATCTCTTTCGAAGTATCAGGGTTTCGGACGAAAACTCATCTGTTACATCGGCAATTCAAAATTTTAATAACTTATTACAACTCTAGACGTCTTTTGCATTCAACATGCACTATTCAAAGCCACGTCATCAACTTTCAACCCTTTCTGACATAATTTGCTATTTTTAATGCATTTACTGATTTGTTTTGAGCTAAATAGACCTGCAATTGAAAAGCTCTACAAATGAACTCCGAAAAGGTTGAAACTTGGCATGGTATCATCATTTCACCCGCATAGCATGTGCAAAAAAGTAGAGATGGTCACGGCAAAGACTGGATGCACTTCGTGTACAAACTGGACAATCTCTTTCGAAGTATCAGGGTTTCGGACGAAAACTCATCAGTTACACCGGCAATTCAAAATTTTAATAACTTATTACAACTCTGGACGATTTTTGCATTCAGCATGCACCATTCAAAGCCACGTCATCAACTTTCAACCCTTTGTGACATAATTTGCTATTTTTAATGCATTTACTGATTTGTTTTGAGCTAAATGGCCCTGCAATTGAAAAGCTCTACAAATGAACTCTTAAAAGGTTGAAACTTGGCATGGTATCATCATTTCACCCGCATAGCATGTGCAAAACAGTAGAGAGGGTCACGGCAAAAAAAGGATGCACTTCATGTACAAAATGGACAATCTCTTTCGAAGTATCAGGGTTTCGGACGAAAACTCATCTGTTACATCGGCAATTCAAAATTTTAATAACTTATTACAACTCTGGACGTTTTTTGCATTCATCATGCACCATTCAAAGCCACGTAATCAACTTTCAACCCTTTGTGACATAATTTGCTATTTTTAATGCATTTACTGATTTGTTTTGAGCTAAATGGCCCTGCAATTGAAAAGCTCTACAAATGAACTCTCAAAAGGTTTAAAATTGGCATGGAATCATCATTTCACCCGCATAGCATCTGCAAAAAAGTTGAGAGGGTCACCGCAAAAACTGGATGCACTTCGTGTGCAAACTTGACAATCTCTATCGAAGTATCAGGGTTTCAGATGAAAACTCATCTGTTACACCGGCAATTCAAAATTTTAATAACTTATTACAACTCCGGATGTTTTTTGCATCCAGGATGCAACATTCAAAGCCACGTCATCAACTTTCAACCCTTTCTGACATAATTTGCTATTTTTAATGCATTTACTGATTTGTTTTGAGCTAAATGGCCCTGAAATTGAAAAGCTCTATAAATGAACTCTGAAAAGGTTGAAACTTGGCATGGTATCATCATTTCACCCGCATAGCATGTGCAAAAAAGTAGAGAGGGTCACGGCAAAAACTGGAGGCACTTCGTGTACAAACTAGACAATCTCTTTCGAAGTATCAGGGTTTCGGACGAAAACTCATCTGTTACATCGGTAA
This sequence comes from Aegilops tauschii subsp. strangulata, assembly GCF_002575655.3. Taxonomy (NCBI): domain Eukaryota; kingdom Viridiplantae; phylum Streptophyta; class Magnoliopsida; order Poales; family Poaceae; genus Aegilops; species Aegilops tauschii. Next base: position 40,216 of record NW_027332536.1, read on the forward strand.
TTCAAAATTTTAATAACTTATTACAACTCTGGACGTCTTTTGCATTCAACATGCACCATTCAAAGCCACGTCATCAACTTTCAACCCTTTGGGACATAATTTTCTATTTTTAATGCATTTACTGATTTGTTTTGAGCTAAATGGCCTTGCAATTGAAAAGCTCTACAAATGAACTCCGAAAAGGTTCAAACTTGGCATGGTATCATCATTTCACCCGCATAGCATCTGCAAAAAAGTAGAGAAGGTCACGGCAAAAACAGGATGCACTTCATGTACAAAATGGACAATCTCTTTCGAAGTATCAGGGTTTCGGACGAAAACTCATCTGTTACATCGGCAATTCAAAATTTTAATAACTTATTACAACTCTGGACGTTTTTTGCATTCAGCATGCACCATTCAAAGCCACGTAATCAACTTTCAACCCTTTCTGACATAATTTGCTATTTTTAATGCATTTACTAATTTGTTTTGAGCTAAATGGCCCTAAAATTGAAAAGCTCTACAAATGAACTCTCAAAAGGTTTAAAATTGGCATGGAATCATCATTTCACCCGCATGGCATCTGCAAAAAAGTTGAGAGGGTCACCGCAAAAACTGGATGCACTTCGTGTGCAAACTTGACAATCTCTTTCGAAGTATCAGGGTTTCAGACGAAAACTCATCTGTTACACCGGAAATTCAAAATTTTAATAACTTATTACAACTCCGGAAGTTTTTTGCATCCAGGATGCAACATTCAAAGCCACGTCATCAACTTTCAACCCTTTCTGACATAATTTGCTATTTTTAATGCATTTACTGTTTTGTTTTGAGCTAAAAGGCCCTGAAATTGAAAAGCTCTATAAATGAACTCTGAAAAGGTTGAAACTTGGCATGGTATCATCATTTCACCCGCAGAGCATGTGCAAAAAAGTAGAGAGGGTCATGGAAAAACTGGATGCACCTCGTGTACAAACTGGACAATCTCTTTCGAAGTATCAGGGTTTCGGACGAAAACTCATCTGTTACACCGGCAATTCAAAATTGTAATAACTTATTACAACTCTGGATGTTTTTTGCATCCAGCATGCAACATTCAAAGCCACGTCATCAACTTTCAACCCTTTCTGACATAATTTGCTATTTTTAATGCATTTACTAATTTGTTTTGAGCTAAATGGCCCTAAAATTGAAAAGCTCTATAAATGAACTCTGAAAAGGTTGAAACTTGGCATGGTATCATCATTTCACCCGCATAGCATGTGCAAAAAAGTAGAGAGGTTCACTGCAAAAACAAGATGCACTTCATGTACAAAATGGACAATCTCTTTCGAAGTATCAGGGTTTCAGACGAAAACTCATCAGTTACATCGGCAATTCAAAATTTTAATAACTTATTACAACTGTGGACGTCTTTTGCATTCAGCATGCACCATTCAAAGCCACGTCATCAACTTTCAACCCTTTGTGACATAATTTGCTATTTTTAATGCATTTACTGATTTGTTTTGAGCTAAATGGCCCTGCAATTGAAAAGCTCTACAAATGAACTCTGAAAAGGTTGAAACTTGGCATGGTAGCATCATTTCACCCGCATAGCATGTGCAAAAAAGTAGAGAGGGTCATGGCGAAAACTGGATGCACTTCGTGTACAAACTGGACAATCTGTTTCGAAGTATCAGGGTTTCGGACGAAAACTCATTAGTTACACCGGCAATTCAAAATTTTAATAACTTATTACAACTCTGGATGTTTTTCGCATTCAGCATGCACCATTCAAAGCCACGTCATCACCTTTCAACCCCTTGTGACATAATTTGAAATTTTTAATGCATTTACTAATTTGTTTTGAGCTAAATGGCCCTGCAATTGAAAAGCTCTACAAATGAACTTTGAAAAGGTTGAAACTTGGCATGGTATCATCATTTCACCCGCACAGCATGTGCAAAAAAGTAGAGAGGGTCACGGCAAAAACTGGAGGCACTTCGTGTACAAACTGGACAATCTCTTTCGAAGTATTAGGGTTTCGAACGAAAACTCATCTGTTACATCGGCAATTCAAAATTTTAATAACTTATTACAACTCTGGACGTCTTTTGCATTCAGTATGCACCATTCAAAGCCACATCATCAACTTTCAACCCTTTGTAACATAATTTGCAACTTTTAATGCATTTACTGATTTGTTTTAAGCTAAATGGCCCTGAAATTGAAAAGCTCTACAAATGAACTCTGAAATGGTTGAAACTTGGCATGGTGTCATCATTTCACCCGCATAGCATGTGCAAAAAATTAGAGAGGGTGACGGCAAAAACTGGATGCACTTCGTGTACAAACTGGACAATCTCTTTCAAAGTATCAAGGTTTCGGACGAAACCGCATCTGTTACATCGGCAATTCAAAATTTTAATAACTTATTACAACTCTGGACGTCTTTTGCATTCAGGATGCACCATTCAAAGCCACGTCATCAATGTTCAACCCTTTGTGACATAATTTGCTATTTTTAATGCATTTACTAATTTGTTTTGAGCTAAATGGCCCTGCAATTGAAAAGCTCTACAAATGAACTCTGAAAAGGTTGAAACTTGGCATGGTATCATCATTTCACCCGCATAGCATGTGCAAAAAAGTAGAGAGGGTCACGGCAAAAACTGGATGCACTTCGTGTAAAAACTGGACAATCTGTATCGAAGTATCAGGGTTTCGGACGAAAACTCATCTGTTAGATCGGCAATTCAAAATTTTAATAACTTATTACAACTCTGGACGTCTTTTGCATTCAGCATGCACCATTCAAAGCCACGTCATCAACTTTCAACCCTTTGTGACATAATTTGCTATTTTTAATGCATTTACTGATTTGTTTTGAGCTAAATGGCCCTGCAATTGAAAAGCTCTACAAATGAACTCTGAAAAGGTTGAAACTTGGCATAGTATCATCATTTCACCCGCATAGAATGTGCAAAAAAGTAGAGAGGGTCACGGCAAAAACTGGATGCACTTCGTGTACAAACTGGACAATCTGTTTCGAAGTATCAGGGTTTCGGACGAAAACTCATTAGTTACACCGGCAATTCAAAATTTTAATAACTTATTACAACTCTGGACGTTTTTCGCATTCAGCATGCACCATTCAAAGCCACGTCATCAACTTTCAACCCTTTGTGACATAATTTGCTATTTTTAATGCATTTACTAATTTGTTTTGAGCTAAATGGCCCGGCAATTGAAAAGCTCTACAAATGAACTTTGAAAAGGTTGAAACTTGGCATGGTATCATCATTTCACCCGCATAGCATGTGCAAAAAAGTAGAGAGGGTCACTGCAAAAACTGGATGCATTCGTGTACAAACTGGACAATCTGTTTCGAAGTATCAGGGTTTCGGACGAAAACTCATTAGTTACACCGGCAATTCAAAATTTTAATAACTTATTACAACTCTGGACGTCTTTTGCATTCAGTATGCACCATTCAAAGCCACGTCATCAACCTTCAACCCTTTGTGACATAATTTGCTATTTTTAATGCATTTACTAATTTGTTTTGAGCTAAATGGCCCTGCAATTGAAAAGCTCTACAAATGAACTCTGAAAAGGATGAAACCTGGCATGGTATCATCATTTCACCCGCATAGCATGTGCAAAACAGTAGAGAGGGTCACCGGAAAAACTGGATGCACTTTGTGTGCAAACTGGACAATCTCTTTCGAAGAATCAGGGTTTCAGACGAAAACTCATCTGTTACACCGGCAATTCAAAATTTTAATAACTTATTACAACTCCGGACGTTTTTGTCAACCAGCATGCAAAATTCAAAGCCACGTCATCAACTTTCAACCCTTTCTCACATAATTTGCTATTTTTAATGCATTTACTGATTTGTTTTTAGCTAAATGGCCCTGCAATTGAAAAGCTCTACAAATGAACTCTGAAAAGGTTGAAACTTGGCATGGTATCATCATTTCACCCGCAGAGCATGTGCAAAAAAGTAGAGAGGGTCACGGCAAAAACTGGATGCACTTTGTGTACAAACTGGACAATCTTTTTCGAAGTATCAGGGTTTCGGACGAATACTCATCACTTACATCAGCAATTCAAAATTTTAATAACTTATTACAACTCTGGACGTCTTTTGCATTCAGCATGCACCATTCAAAGCCACGTCATCAACTTTCAACCCTTTGTGACATAATTTGCTATTTTTAATGCATTTACTGATTTGTTTTGAGCTAAATGGCCCTGCAATTGAAAAGCTCTACAAATGAACTCTGAAAAGGTTGAAACTTGGCATGGTATCATCATTTCACCCGCATAGCATCTGCAAAAAAGTAGAGAGGGTCACGGCAAAAACTGGAGGCACTTCGTGTACAAACTGGACAATCTCTTTTGAAGTATCAGGGTTTCGGACGAATACTCATCAGTTACATCGGCAATTCAAAATTTTAATAACTTATTACAACTCTGGACGTCTTTTGCATTCAGCATGCACCATTCAAAGCCACGTCATCAACTTTCAACCCTTTGTGACATAATTTGCTATTCTTAATGCATTTACTGATTTGTTTTGAGCTAAATGGCCCTGCAATTGAAAAGCTCTACAAATGAACTCCGAAAAGGTTCAAACTTGGCATGGTATCATCATTTCACCCGCAGAGCATGTGCAAAAAAGTAGAGAGGGTCACGGCAAAAACTGGATGCACTTCGTGTACAAACTGGACAATCTGTTTCGAAGTATCAGGGTTTCGGACGAATACTCATCAGTTACATCGGCAATTCAAAATTTTAATAACTTATTACAACTGTGGACGTCTTCTGCATTCAGCATGCACCATTCAAAGCCACGTCATCAACTTTCAACCCTTTGTGACATAATTTGCTATTTTTAATGCATTTACTGATTTGTTTTGAGCTAAATGGCCCTGCAATTGAAAAGCTCTACAAATGAACTCTGAAAAGGTTGAAACTTGGCATGGTAGCATCATTTCACCCGCATAGCATGTGCAAAAAAGTAGAGAGGGTCATGGCGAAAACTGGATGCACTTCGTGTACAAACTGGACAATCTGTTTCGAAGTATCAGGGTTTCGGACGAAAACTCATTAGTTACACCGGCAATTCAAAATTTTAATAACTTATTACAACTCTGGATGTTTTTCGCATTCAGCATGCACCATTCAAAGCCACGTCATCACCTTTCAACCCCTTGTGACATAATTTGAATTTTTTAATGCATTTACTAATTTGTTTTGAGCTAAATGGCCCTGCAATTGAAAAGCTCTACAAATGAACTTTGAAAAGGTTGAAACTTGGCATGGTATCATCATTTCACCCGCACAGCATGTCCAAAAAAGTAGAGAGGGTCACGGCAAAAACTGGAGGCACTTCGTGTACAAACTGGACAATCTCTTTCGAAGTATTAGGGTTTCGAACGAAAACTCATCTGTTACATCGGCAATTCAAAATTTTAATAACTTATTACAACTCTGGACGTCTTTTGCATTCAGTATGCACCATTCAAAGCCACATCATCAACTTTCAACCCTTTGTAACATAATTTGCAACTTTTAATGCATTTACTGATTTGTTTTAAGCTAAATGGCCCTGAAATTGAAAAGCTCTACAAATGAACTCTGAAATGGTTGAAACTTGGCATGGTATCATCATTTCACCCGCATAGCATGTGCAAAAAATTAGAGAGGGTCACGGCAAAAACTGGATGCACTTCGTGTACAAACTGGACAATCTCTTTCAAAGTATCAACGTTTCGGACGAAACCGCATCTGTTACATCGGCAATTCAAAATTTTAATAACTTATTACAACTCTGGAAGTCTTTTGCATTCAGGATGCACCATTCAAAGCCACGTCATCAATGTTCAACCCTTTGTGACATAATTTGCTATTTTTAATGCATTTACTAATTTGTTTTGAGCTAAATGGCCCTGCAATTGAAAAGGTCTACAAATGAACTCTGAAAAGGTTGAAACTTGGCATGGTATCATCATTTCACCCGCATAGCATGTGCAAAAAAGTAGAGAGGGTCACGGCAAAAACTGGATGCACTTCGTGTAAAAACTGGACAATCTGTATCGAAGTATCAGGGTTTCGGACAAAAACTCATTAGTTACACCGGCAATTCAAAATTTTAATAACTTATTACAACTCTGGACGTTTTTCGCATTCAGCATGCACCATTCAAAGCCACGTCATCAACTTTCAACCCTTTGTGACATAATTTGCTATTTTAAATGCATTTACTAATTTGTTTTGAGCTAAATGGCCCTGCAATTGAAAAGCTCTACAAATGAACTCTGAAAAGGTTGAAACCTGGCATGGTATCATCATTTCACCCGCATAGCATGTGCAAAACAGTAGAGAGGGTCACCGGAAAAACTGGATGTACTTTGTGTGCAAACGGGACAATCTCTTTCGAAGTATCAGGGTTTCAGACGAAAACTCATCTGTTACACCGGCAATTCAAAATTTTAATAACTTATTACAACTCCGGACATTTTTTGCAACCAGCATGCAAAATTCAAAGCCACGTCATCAACTTTCAACCCTTTGTGACATAATTTGCTATTTTTAATGCATTTACTGATTTGTTTTGAGCTAAATGGCCCTGCAATTGAGAAGCTCTACAAATGAACTCTGAAAAGGTTGAAACTTGGCATGGTATCATCATTTCACCCGCAGAGCATGTGCAAAAAAGTAGAGAGGGTCACGGCAAAAACTGGATGCACTTCGTGTACAAACTGGACAATCTCTTTCGAAGTATTAGGGTTTCGGACGAAAACTCATCAGTTACATCGGCAATTCAAAATTTTAATAACTTATTACAACTCTGGACGTCTTTTGCATTCAGCATGCACCATTCAAAGCCACGTCATCAACTTTCAACCCTTTGTGACATAATTTGCTATTTTTAATGCATTTACTGATTTGTTTTGAGCTAAATGGCCCCGCAATTGAAAAGCTCTACAAATGAACTCTAAAAAGGTTGAAACTTGGCATGGTATCATCATTTCACCCGCATAGCATGTGCAAAAAAGTAGAGAGGGTCACGGAAAAAACTGGATGCACTTCGTGTACAAACTGGACAATCTGTTTCGAAGTATCAGGGTTTCGGACGAAAACTCATTAGTTACACCGGCAATTCAAAATTTTAATAACTTTTTACAACTCTGGACGTTTTTTGCATTCAGCGTGCACCATTCAAAGCCACGTCATCAACTTTCAGCCCTTTGTGACATAATTTGCTATTTTTAATGCATTTACTAATTTGTTTTGAGCTAAATGGCCCTGCAATTGAAAAGCTCTACAAATGAACTCTGAAAAGGTTGAAACTTGGCATGGTATCATCATTTCACCCGCATAGCATCTGCAAAAAAGTAGAGAGGGTCACGGCAAAAACTGGAGGCACTTCTTGTACAAACTGGACAATCTCTTTCGAAGTATCAGTGTTACGAACGAAAACTCATCTGTTACATCGGCAATTCAAAATTTTTATAACTTATTACAACTCTGGACGTCTTTTGCATTCAGCATCCACCATTCAAAGCCACGTCATCAAATTTCAACCCTTTGTGACATAATTTGCTAAATGCATTTACTGATTTGTTTTGAGCTAAATGGCCCTGCAATTGAAAAGCTCTACAAATGAACTCTAAAAAGGTTGAAACTTGGCATGGTATCATCATTTCACCCGCATAGCATGTGCAAAAAAGTAGAGAGGGTCACTGCAAAAACTGGATGCATTCGTGTACAAACTGGACAATCTGTTTCGAAGTATCAGGGTTTCGGACGAAAACTCATCAGTTACATCGGCAATTCAAAATTTTAATAACTTATTACAACTCTGGACGTCTTTTGCATTCAGTATGCACCATTCAAAGCCACGTCATCAACCTTCAACCCTTTGTGACATAATTTGCTATTTTTAATGCATTTACTAATTTGTTTTGAGCTAAATGGCCCTGCAATTGAAAAGCTCTACAAATGAACTCTGAAAAGGATGAAACCTGGCATGGTATCATCATTTCACCCGCATAGCATGTGCAAAACAGTAGAGAGGGTCACCGGAAAAACTGGATGCACTTTGTGTGCAAACTGGACAATCTCTTTCGAAGAATCAGGGTTTCAGACGAAAACTCATCTGTTACACCGGCAATTCAAAATTTTAATAACTTATTACAACTCCGGACGGTTTTGTCAACCAGCATGCAAAATTCAAAGCCACGTCATCAACTTTCAACCCTTTCTGACATAATTTGCTATTTTTAATGCATTTACTGATTTGTTTTTAGCTAAATGGCCCTGCAATTGAAAAGCTCTACAAATGAACTCTGAAAAGGTTGAAACTTGGCATGGTATCATCATTTCACCCGCAGAGCATGTGCAAAAAAGTAGAGAGGGTCACGGCAAAAACTGGATGCACTTCGTGTACAAACTGGACAATCTATTTCGAAGTATCAGGGTTTCGGACGAATACTCATCAGTTACATCGGCAATTCAAAATTTTAATAACTTATTACAACTCTGGACGTCTTTTGCATTCAGCATGCACCATTCAAAGCCACGTCATCAACTTTCAACCCTTTGTGACATAATTTGCTATTTTTAATGCATTTACTGATTTGTTTTGAGCTAAATGGCCCTGCAATTGAAAAGCTCTACAAATGAACTCTGAAAAGGTTGAAACTTGGCATGGTATCATCATTTCACCCGCATAGCATCTGCAAAAAAGTAGAGAGGGTCACGGCAAAAACTGGAGGCACTTCGTGTACAAACTGGACAATCTCTTTTGAAGTATCAGGGTTTCGGACGAATACTCATCAGTTACATCGGCAATTCAAAATTTTAATAACTTATTACAACTCTGGACGTCTTTTGCATTCAGCATGCACCATTCAAAGCCACGTCATCAACTTTCAACCCTTTGTGACATAATTTGCTATTCTTAATGCATTTACTAATTTGTTTTGAGCTAAATGGCCCTGCAATTGAAAAGCTCTACAAATGAACTCCGAGAAGGTTCAAACTTGGCATGGTATCATCATTTCACCCGCAGAGCATGTGCAAAAAAGTAGAGAGGGTCACGGCAAAAACTGGATGCACTTCGTGTACAAACTGGACAATCTGTTTCGAAGTATCAGGGTTTCGGACGAATACTCATCAGTTACATCGGCAATTCAAAATTTTAATAACTTATTACAACTGTGGACGTCTTTTGCATTCAGCATGCACCATTCAAAGCCACGTCATCAACTTTCAACCCTTTGTGACATAATTTGCTATTTTTAATGCATTTACTGATTTGTTTTGAGCTAAATGGCCCTGCAATTGAAAAGCTCTACAAATGAACTCTGAAAAGGTTGAAACTTGGCATGGTAGCATCATTTCACCCGCATAGCATGTGCAAAAAAGTAGAGAGGGTCATGGCGAAAACTGGATGCACTTCGTGTACAAACTGGACAATCTGTTTCGAAGTATCAGGGTTTCGGACGAAAACTCATTAGTTACACCGGCAATTCAAAATTTTAATAACTTATTACAACTCTGGATGTTTTTCGCATTCAGCATGCACCATTCAAAGCCACGTCATCACCTTTCAACCCCTTGTGACATAATTTGAAATTTTTAATGCATTTACTAATTTGTTTTGAGCTAAATGGCCCTGCAATTGAAAAGCTCTACAAATGAACTTTGAAAAGGTTGAAACTTGGCATGGTATCATCATTTCACCCGCACAGCATGTGCAAAAAAGTAGAGAGGGTCACGGCAAAAACTGGAGGCACTTCGTGTACAAACTGGACAATCTCTTTCGAAGTATTAGGGTTTCGAACGAAAACTCATCTGTTACATCGGCAATTCAAAATTTTAATAACTTATTACAACTCTGGACGTCTTTTGCATTCAGTATGCACCATTCAAAGCCACATCATCAACTTTCAACCCTTTGTAACATAATTTGCAACTTTTAATGCATTTACTGATTTGTTTTAAGCTAAATGGCCCTGAAATTGAAAAGCTCTACAAATGAACTCTGAAATGGTTGAAACTTGGCATGGTATCATCATTTCACCCGCATAGCATGTGCAAAAAATTAGAGAGGGTCACGGCAAAAACTGGATGCACTTCGTGTACAAACTGGACAATCTCTTTCAAAGTATCAAGGTTTCGGACGAAACCGCATCTGTTACATCGGCAATTCAAAATTTTAATAACTTATTACAACTCTGGAAGTCTTTTGCATTCAGGATGCACCATTCAAAGCCACGTCATCAATGTTCAACCCTTTGTGACATAATTTGCTATTTTTAATGCATTTACTAATTTGTTTTGAGCTAAATGGCCCTGCAATTGAAAAGGTCTACAAATGAACTCTGAAAAGGTTGAAACTTGGCATGGTATCATCATTTCACCCGCATAGCATGTGCAAAAAAGTAGAGAGGGTCACGGCAAAAACTGGATGCACTTCATGTAAAAACTTGACAATCTGTATCGAAGTATCAGGGTTTCGGACAAAAACTCATTAGTTACACCGGCAATTCAAAATTTTAATAACTTATTACAACTCTGGACGTTTTTCGCATTCAGCATGCACCATTCAAAGCCACGTCATCAACTTTCAACCCTTTGTGACATAATTTGCTATTTTTAATGCATTTACTAATTTGTTTTGAGCTAAATGGCCCTGCAATTGAAAAGCTCTACAAATGAACTCTGAAAAGGTTGAAACCTGGCATGGTATCATCATTTCACCCGCATAGCATGTGCAAAACAGTAGAGAGGGTCACCGGAAAAACTGGATGTACTTTGTGTGCAAACGGGACAATCTCTTTCGAAGTATCAGGGTTTCAGACGAAAACTCATCTGTTACACCGGCAATTCAAAATTTTAATAACTTATTACAACTCCGGACATTTTTTGCAACCAGCATGCAAAATTCAAAGCCACGTCATCAACTTTCAACCCTTTGTGACATAATTTGCTATTTTTAATGCATTTACTGATTTGTTTTGAGCTAAATGGCCCTGCAATTGAGAAGCTCTACAAATGAACTCTGAAAAGGTTGAAACTTGGCATGGTATCATCATTTCACCCGCAGAGCATGTGCAAAAAAGTAGAGAGGGTCACGGCAAAAACTGGATGCACTTCGTGTACAAACTGGACAATCTCTTTCGAAGTATTAGGGTTTCGGACGAAAACTCATCAGTTACATCGGCAATTCAAAATTTTAATAACTTATTACAACTCTGGACGTCTTTTGCATTCAGCATGCACCATTCAAAGCCACGTCATCAACTTTCAACCCTTTGTGACATAATTTGCTATTTTTAATGCATTTACTGATTTGTTTTGAGCTAAATGGCCCCGCAATTGAAAAGCTCTACAAATGAACTCTAAAAAGGTTGAAACTTGGCATGGTATCATCATTTCACCCGCATAGCATGTGCAAAAAAGTAGAGAGGGTCACGGAAAAAACTGGATGCACTTCGTGTACAAACTGGACAATCTGTTTCGAAGTATCAGGGTTTCGGACGAAAACTCATTAGTTACACCGGCAATTCAAAATTTTAATAACTTTTTACAACTCTGGACGTTTTTTGCATTCAGCGTGCACCATTCAAAGCCACGTCATCAACTTTCAGCCCTTTGTGACATAATTTGCTATTTTTAATGCATTTACTAATTTGTTTTGAGCTAAATGGCCCTGCAATTGAAAAGCTCTACAAATGAACTCTGAAAAGGTTGAAACTTGGCATGGTATCATCATTTCACCCGCATAGCATGTGCAAAAAAGTAGAGAGGGTCACGGCAAAAACTGGAGGCACTTCTTGTACAAACTGGACAATCTCTTTCAAAGTATCAGGGTTACGAACGAAAACTCATCTGTTACATCGGCAATTCAAAATTTTTATAACTTATTACAACTCTGGACGTCTTTTGCATTCAGCATCCACCATTCAAAGCCACGTCATCAAATTTCAACCCTTTGTGACATAATTTGCTAAATGCATTTACTGATTTGTTTTGAGCTAAATGGCCCTGCAATTGAAAAGCTCTACAAATGAACTCTGAAAAGGTTGAAACTTGGCATGGTATCATCATTTCACCCGCATAGCACGTGCAAAAAAGTAGAGAGGGTCACGGCAAAAACTGGATGCACTTCGTGTACAAACTGGACAATCTGTTTCGAAGTATCAGGGTTTCGGACGAAAACTCATTAGTTACACCGGCAATTCAAAATTTTAATAACTTATTACAACTCCGGACGTTTTTCGCATTCAGCATGCACCATTCAAAGCCACGTCATCAACTTTCAACCCTTTGTGACATAATTTGCTATTTTTAATGCATTTACTAATTTGTTTTGAGCTAAATGGCCCTGCAATTGAAAAGCTCTACAAATGAACTCCGAAAAGGTTGAAACTTGGCATGGTATCATCATTTCACCCGCATAGCATGTCCAAAACAGTAGAGAGGGTCACGGCAAAAACTGGAGGCACTTTGTGTGCAAACTGGACAATCTCTTTCGAATTATCAGGGTTTCAGACGAAAACATATCTCTTACACCGGCAATTCAAAATTTTAATAACTTATTACAACTCCGGACGTTTTTTGCATCCAGCATGCAAAATTCAAAGCCACGTCATCAACTTTCAACCCTTTCTGACATAATTTGCTATTTTTAATGCATTTACTGATTTGTTTTGAGCTAAATGGCCCTGCAATTGAGAAGCTCTACAAATGAACTCTGAAAAGGTTGAAACTTGGCATGGTATCATCATTTCACCCGCAGAGCATGTGCAAAAAAGTAGAGAGGGTCACGGCAAAAACTGGATGCACTTCGTGTACAAACTGGACAATCTCTTTCGAAGTATTAGGGTTTCGGACGAAAACTCATCAGTTACATCGGCAATTCAAAATTTTAATAACTTATTACAACTCTGGACGTCCTTTGCATTCAGCATGCACCATTCAAAGCCACGACATCAATTTTCAACACTTTGTGACATAATTTGCTATTTTTAATGCATTTACTGATTTGTTTTGAGCTAAATGGCCCTGCAATTGAAAAGCTCTACAAATGAACTCTAAAAAGGTTGAAACTTGGCATGGTATCATCATTTCACCCGCATAGCATGTGCAAAAAAGTAGAGAGGGTCACGGCAAAAACTGGATGCACTTCGTGTACAAACTGGACAATCTGTTTCGAAGTATCAGGGTTTCGGACGAAAACTCATTAGTTACACCGGCAATTCAAAATTTTAATAACTTATTACAACTCTGGACATTTTTTGCATTCAGCATGCACCATTCAAAGCCACGTCATCAACTTTCAACCCTTTGTGATATAATTTGCTATTTTTACTGCATTTACTAATTTGTTTTGAGCTAAATGGCCCTGCAATTGAAAAGCTCTACAAATGAACTCTGAAAAGGTTGAAACTTGGATTGGTATCATCATTTCACCCGCATAGCATGTGCAAAAAAGTAGAGAGGGTCACGGCAAAAACTGGAGGCACTTCTTGTACAAACTAGACAATCTCTTTCGAAGTATCAGGGTTTCGAATGAAAACTCATCTGTTACATCGGCAATTCAAAATTTTAATAACTTATTACAACTCTGGACGTCTTTTGCATTCAGTATGCACCATTCAAAGCCACATCATCAACTTTCAACCCTTTGTGACATAATTTGCAACTTTTAATGCATTTACTAATTTGTTTTGAGCTAAATGGCCCTGAAATTGAAAAGCTCTACAAATGAACTCCGAAAAGGTTGAAACTTGGCACGGTATCATCATTTCACCCGCATAGCATGTGCAAAAAAGTAGAGAGGGTCACGGCAAAAACTGGAGGCACTTCATGTACAAACTGGACAATCTCTTTCGAAGTATCAGGGTTTCGGACGAAAAATCATCTGTTACATCGGCAATTCAAAAATTTTATAACTTATTACAACTCTGTACGTCTTTTGCATTCAGCATCCACCATTCAAAGCCACGTCATCAACTTTCAACCCTTTGTGACATAATTTGCTATTTTTAATGCATGTACTGATTTGTTTTTAGCTAAATGGCCCTGCAATTGAAAAGCTCTACAAATGAACTCTGAAAAGGTTGAAACTTGGCATGGTATCATCATTTCACCCGCATAGCACGTGCAAAAAAGTAGAGAGGGTCACGGCAAAAACTGGATGCACTTCGTGTACAAACTGGACAATCTGTTTCGAAGTATCAGGGTTTCGGACGAAAACTCATTAGTTACACCGGCAATTCAAAACTTTAATAACTTATTACAACTCTGGACGTTTTTCGCATTTAGCATGCACCATTCAAAGCCACGTCATCAACTTTCAACCCTTTGTGACATAATTTGCTATTTTTAATGCATTTACTAATTTGTTTTGAGCTAAATGGCCCCGCAATTGAAAAGCTCTACAAATGAACTCTGAAAAGGATGAAACCTGGCATGGTATCATCATTTCACCCGCATAGCATGTGCAAAACAGTAGAGAGGGTCACCGGAAAAACTGGATGTACTTTGTGTTCAAACTGGACAATCTCTTTCAAAGTATCAGGGTTTCAGACGAAAACTCATCTGTTACACCGGCAATTCAAAATTTTAATAACTTATTACAACTCCGGACGTTTTTTGCATCCAGCATGCAAAATTCAAAGCCATGTCATCAACTTTCAACCCTTTCTAACATAATTTGCTATTTTTAATGCATTTACTGATTTGTTTTGAGCTAAATGGCCCTGCAATTGAGAAGCTCTACAAATGAACTCTGAAAAGGTTGAAACTTGGCATGGTATCATCATTTCACCCGCAGAGCATGTGCAAAAAAGTAGAGAGGGTCACGGAAAAACTGGATGCACTTCATCTACAATCTGGACAATCTCTTTCGAAGTATTAGGGTTTCGGACGAAAACTCATCAGTTACATCGGCAATTCAAAATTTTAATAACTTATTACAACTCTGGACGTCTTTTGCATTCAGCATGCACCATTCAAAGCCACGTCATCAACTTTCAACCCTTTGTGACATAATTTGCTATTTTTAATGCATTTACTGATTTGTTTTGAGCTAAATGGCCCTGCAATTGAAAAGCTCTACAAATGAACTCTAATAAGGTTGAAACTTGGCATGGTATCATCATTTCACCTGCATAGCATGTGCAAAAAAGTAGAGAGGGTCACGGCAAAAACTGGATGCACTTCGTGTACAAACTGGACAATCTGTTTCGAAGTATCAGGGTTTCGGACGAAAACTCATTAGTTACACCGGCAATTCAAAATTTTAATAACTTATTACAACTCTGGACGTTTTTTGCATTCAGCATGCACCATTCAAAGCAACGTCATCAACTTTCAACCCTTTGTGACATAATTTGCTATTTTTAATGCATTTACTAATTTGTTTTGAGCTAAATGGCCCTGCAATTGAAAAGCTCTACAAATGAACTCTGAAAAGGTTGAAACTTGGCATGGTATCATCATTTCACCCGCATAGCATGTGCAAAAAAGTAGAGAGGGTCACGGCAAAAATTGGAGGCACTTCTTGTACAAACTGGACAATCTCTTTCGAAGTATCAGGGTTTCGAACGAAAACTCATCTGTTACATCGGCAATTCAAAATTTTTATAACTTATTACAACTCTGTACGTCTTTTGCATTCAGCATCCACCATTCAAAGCCACGTCATCAACTTTCAACCCTTTGTGACATAATTTGCTATTTTAATGCATTTACTGATTTGTTTTGAGCTAAATGGCCCTGCAATTGAAAAGCTCTACAAATGAACTTTGAAAAGGTTGAAAGTTGGCATGGTATCATCATTTCACCCGCATAGCACATGCAAAAAAGTAGAGAGGGTCACGGCAAAAACTGGATGCACTTCGTGTACAAACTGGACAATCTGTTTCGAAGTATCAGGGTTTCGGACGAAAACTCATTAGTTACACCGGCAATTCAAAATTTTAATAACTTATTACAACTCTGGACGTTTTTCGCATTTAGCATGCACCATTCAAAGCCACGTCATCAACTTTCAACGCTTTGTGACATAATTTGCTATTTTTAATGCATTTACTAATTTGTTTTGAGCTAAATGGCCCTGCAATTGAAAAGCTCTACAAATGAACTCTGAAAAGGTTGAAACCTGGCATGGTATCATCATTTCACCCGCATAGCATGTGCAAAACAGTAGAGAGGGTCACCGGAAAAACTGGATGTACTTTGTGTGCAAACTGGACAATCTCTTTCAAAGTATCAGGGTTTCAGACGAAAACTCATCTGTTACACCGGCAATTCAAAATTTTAATAACTTATTACAACTCCGGACATTTTTTGCATCCAGCATGCAAAATTCAAAGCCACGTCATCAACTTTCAACCCTTTCTAACATAATTTGCTATTTTTAATGCATTTACTGATTTGTTTTGAGCTAAATGGCCCTGCAATTGAGAAGCTCTACAAATGAACTCTGAAAAGGTTGAAACTTGGCATGGTATCATCATTTCACCCGCAGAGCATGTGCAAAAAAGTAGAGAGGGTCACGGAAAAACTGGATGCACTTCATGTACAAACTGGACAATCTCTTTCGAAGTATTAGGGTTTCGGACGAAAACTCATCAGTTACATCGGCAATTCAAAATTTTAATAACTTATTACAACTCTGGACGTCTTTTGCATTCAGCATGCACCATTCAAAGCCACGTCATCAACTTTCAACCCTTTGAGACATAATTTGCTATTTTTAATGCATTTACTGATTTGTTTTGAGCTAAATGGCCCTGCAATTGAAAAGCTCTACAAATGAACTCTAAAAAGGTTGAAACTTGGCATGGTATCATCATTTCACCCGCATAGCATGTGCAAAAAAGTAGAGAGGGTCACGGCAAAAACTGGATGCACTTCGTGTACAAACTGGACAATCTGTTTCGAAGTATCAGGGTTTCGGACGAAAACTCATTAGTTACACCGGCAATTCAAAATTTTAATAACTTATTACAACTCTGGACGTTTTTTGCATTCAGCATGCACCATTCAAAGCAACGTCATCAACTTTCAACCCTTTGTGACATAATTTCCTATTTTTAATGCATTTACTAATTTGTTTTGAGCTAAATGGCCCTGCAATTGAAAAGCTCTACAAATGAACTCTGAAAAGGTTGAAACTTGGCATGGTATCATCATTTCACCCGCATAGCATGTGCAAAAAAGTAGAGAGGGTCACGGCAAAAACTGGAGGCACTTCTTGTACAAACTGGACAATCTCTTTCGAAGTATCAGGGTTTCGAACGAAAACTCATCTATTACATCGGCAATTCAAAATTTTAATAACTTATTACAACTCTGGACGTCTTTTGCATTCAGTATGCACCATTCAAAACCAACATCATCAACTTTCAACCCTTTGTGACATAATTTGCAACTTTTAATGCATTTACTGATTTGTTTTGAGCTAAATGGCCCTGAAATTGAAAAGCTCTACAAATGAACTCCGAAAAGGTTGAAACTTGGCATGGTATCATCATTTCACCCGCATAGCATGTGCAAAAAAGTAGAGAGGGTCACGGCAAAAACTGGAGGCACTTCATGTACAAACTGGACAATCTCTTTCGAAGTATCAGGGTTTCAGACGAAAAATCATCTGTTACATCGGCAATTCAAAATTTTTATAACTTATTACAACTCTGTACGTCTTTTGCATTCAGCATCCACCATTCAAAGCCACGTCATCAACTTTCAACCCTTTGTGACATAATTTGCTATTTTTAATGCATTTACTGATTTGTTTTGAGCTAAATGGCACTGCAATTGAAAAGCTCTACAAATGAACTTTGAAAAGGTTGAAAGTTGGCATGGTATCATCATTTCACCCGCATAGCACATGCAAAAAAGTAGAGAGGGTCACGGCAAAAACTGGATGCACTTCGTGTACAAACTGGACAATCTGTTTCGAAGTATCAGGGTTTCGGACGAAAACTCATTAGTTACACCGGCAATTCAAAATTTTAATAACTTATTACAACTCTGGACGTTTTTCGCATTTAGCATGCACCATTCAAAGCCACGTCATCAACTTTCAACCCTTTGTGACATAATTTGCTATTTTTAATGCATTTACTAATTTGTTTTGAGCTAAATGGCCCTGCAATTGAAAAGCTCTACAAATGAACTCTGAAAAGGTTGAAACCTGGCATGGTATCATCATTTCACCCGCATAGCATGTGCAAAACAGTAGAGAGGGTCACCGGAAAAACTGGATGTACTTTGTGTGCAAACTGGACAATCTCTTTCAAAGTATCAGGGTTTCAGACGAAAACTCATCTGTTACACCGGCAATTCAAAATTTTAATAACTTATTACAACTCCGGACGTTTTTTGCATCCAGCATGCAAAATTCAAAGCCACGTCATCAACTTTCAACCCTTTCTGACATAATTTGCTATTTTTAATGCATTTACTGATTTGTTTTGAGCTAAATGGCCCTGCAATTGAGAAGCTCTACAAATGAACTCTGAAAAGGTTGAAACTTGGCATGGTATCATCATTTCACCCGCAGAGCATGTGCAAAAAAGTAGAGAGGGTCACGGCAAAAACTGGATGCACTTCATGTACAAACTGGACAATCTCTTTCGAAGTATTAGGGTTTCAGACGAAAACTCATCAGTTACATCGGCAATTCAAAATTTTAATAACTTATTACAACTCTGGACGTCTTTTGCATTCAGCATGCACCATTCAAAGCCACGTCATCAACTTTCAACCCTTTGTGACATAATTTGCTATTTTTAATGCATTTACTGATTTGTTTTGAGCTAAATGGCCCTGCAATTGAAAAGCTCTACAAATGAACTCTAAAAAGGTTGAAACTTGGCATGGTATCATCATTTCACCCGCATAGCATGTGCAAAAAAGTAGAGAGGGTCACGGCAAAAACTGGATGCACTTCGGGTACAAACTGGACAATCTGTTTCGAAGTATCAGGGTTTCAGACGAAAACTCATTAGTTACACCGGCAATTCAAAATTTTAATAACCTATTACAACTCTGGACGTTTTTTGCATTCAGCATGCACCATTCAAAGCCACGTCATCAACTTTCAACCCTTTGTGACATAATTTGCTATTTTTAATGCATTTACTAATTTGTTTTGAGCTAAATGGCCCTGCAATTGAAAAGCTCTACAAATGAACTGTGAAAAGGTTGAAACTTGGCATGGTATCATCATTTCACCCGCATAGCATGTGCAAAAAAGTAGAGAGGGTCACGGCAAAAACTGGAGGCACTTCTTGTACAAACTGGACAATCTCTTTCGAAGTATCAGGGTTTCGAACGAAAACTCATCTGTTACATCGGCAATTCAAAATTTTAATAACTTATTACAACTCTGGACGTCTTTTGCATTCAGTATGCACCATTCAAAGCCACATCATCGACTTTCAACCCTTTGTGACATAATTTGCAACTTTTAATGTATTTACTGATTTGTTTTGAGTTAAATGGCCCTGAAATTGAAAAGCTCTACAAATGAACTCCGAAAAGGTTGAAACTTGGCATGTTATCATCATTTCACCCGCATAGCATGTGCAAAAAAGTAGAGAGGGTCACGGCAAAAACTGGAGGCACTTCGTGTACAAACTGGACAATCTCTTTCGAAGTATCAGGGTTTCGGACAAAAACTCATTAGTTACACCGGCAATTCAAAATTTTAATAACTTATTACAACTCTGGACGTTTTTCGCATTCAGCATGCACCATTCAAAGCCACGTCATCAACTTTCAACCCGTAGTGACATAATTTGCTATTTTTAATGCATTTACTAATTTGTTTTGAGCTAAATGGCCCTGCAATTGAAAAGCTCTACAAATGAACTCCGAAAAGGTTGAAACTTGGCATGGTATCATCATTTCACCCGCATAGCATGTGCAAAAAAGTAGAGAGGGTCACGGCAAAAACTGGAGGCACTTCGTGTACAAACTGGACAATCTCTTTCGAAGTATCAGGGTTTCGGACGAAAAATCATCTGTTACACCGGCAATTCAAAATTTTAATAACTTATTACAACTCCGGACGTTTTTTGCTTCCAGCATGCAAAATTCAAAGCCATGTCATCAACTTTCAACCCTTTCTGACATAATTTGCTATTTTTAATGCATTTACTGATTTGTTTTGAGCTAAATGGCTCTGCAATTGAAAAGGTCTACAAATGAACTCTGAAAAGGTTGAAACTTGGCATGGTATCATCATTTCACCCGCAGAGCATGTGCAAAAAAGTAGAGAGGGTCACGGCAAAAACTGGATGCACTTCGTGTACAAACTGGACAATCTGTTTCGAAGTATCAGGGTTTCGGACGAATACTCATCAGTTACATCGGCAATTCAAAATTTTAATAACTTATTACAACTCTCGACGTCTTTTGCATTCAGTATGCACCATTCAAAGCCACGTCATCAACTTTCAACCCTTTGTGACATAATTTGCTATTTTTAATGCATTTACTGATTTGTTTTGAGCTAAATGGCCCTGCAATTGAACAGCTCTACAAATGAACTCCGAAAAGGTTGAAACTTGGCATGGTATCATCATTTCACCCGCATAGCATGTGCAAAAAAGTAGAGAGGGTCACGGCAAAAACTGGAGGCACTTCGTGTACAAACTGGACAATCTCTTTCGAAGTATAAGGTTTCAGACGAAAACTCATCTGTTACACCGGCAATTCAAAATTTTAATAAGTTATTACAACTCTGGACGTCTTTTGCATTCAGCATGCACCATTCAAAGCCACGTCATCAACTTTCAACCCTTTGTGACATAATTTGCTATTTTTAATGCATTACTGATTTGTTTTGAGCTAAATGGCCCTGCAATTGAAAAGCTCTACAAATGAACTCTGAAAAGGTTGAAACTTGGCATGGTATCATCATTTCACCCGCATAGCATGTGCAAAAAAGTTGAGAGGGTCACGGCAAAAAACTGGATGCACTTCGTGTACAAACTGGACAATCTGTTTCGAAGTATCACGGTTTCGGACGAAAACTCATTAGTTACACCGGCAATTCAAAATTTTAATAACTTATTACAACTCTGGACGTTTTTCGCATTCAGCATGCACCATTCAAAGCCACGTTATCAACTTTCAACCCTTTGTGACATAATTTGCTATTTTTAATGCATTTACTAATTTGTTTTGAGCTAAATGGCCCTGCAATTGAAAAACTCTACAAATGAACTCTGAAAAGGTTGAAACTTGGCATGGTATCATCATTTCACCCGCATAGCATGTGCAAAAAAGTAGAGAGGGTCACGGCAAAAACTGGAGGCACTTCGTGTACAAACTGGACAATCTCTTTCGAAGTATCAGGGTTTTGAACGAAAACTCATCTGTTACATCGGCAATTCAAAATTTTAATAACTTATTACAACTCTGGACGTCTTTTCCATTCAGTATGCACCATTCAAAGCCACATCATCAACTTTCAACCCTTTGTGACATAATTTGCAACTTTTAATGCATTTACTGATTTGTTTTGAGCTAAATGGCCCTGAAATTGAAAAGCTCTACAAATGAACTCCGAAAAGGTTGAAACTTGGCATGGTATCATCATTTCACCCGCATAGCATGTGCAAAAAAGTAGAGAGGGTCACGGCAAAAACTGGAGGCACTTCGTGTACAAACTGGACAATCTCTTTCGAAGTATCAGGGTTTCGGACGAAAACTCATCTGTTACACCGGCAATTGAAAATTTTAATAACTTATTACAACGCTGGATGTCCTTTGCATTCAGCATGCACCATTCAAAGCCACGTCATCAACTTTCAACCCTTTGTGACATAATTTGCTATTTTCAATGCATTTACTGATTTGTTTTGAGCTAAATGGCCCTGCAATTGAAAAGCTCTACAAATGAACTCTGAAAAGGTGGAAACTTGGCATGGTATCATCATTTCACCCGCATAGCATGTGCAAAAAAGTAGAGAGGGTCACGGCAAAAACTGGATGCACTTCGTGTACAAACTGGACAATCTGTTTCGAAGTATCAGGGTTTCGGACGAAAACTCATTAGTTACACCGGCAATTCAAAATTTTAATAACTTATTACAACTCTGGACGTTTTTCGCATTCAGCATGCACCATTCAAAGCCACGTCATCAACTTTCAACCCTTTGTGACATAAATTGCTATTTTTAATGCATTTACTAATTTGTTTTGAGCTAAATGGCCCTGCAATTGAAAAGCTCTACAAATGTACTCTAAAAAGGTTGAAACTTCGCATGGTATCATCATTTCACCCGCATAGCATGTGCAAACAGTAGAGAGGGTCACCGGAAAAACTGGATGCACTTTGTGTGCAAACTTGACAATCTCTTTCGAAGTATCAGGGTTTCAGACAAAAACTCATCTGTTACACCGGCAATTCAAAATTTTAATAACTTATTACAACTCCGGACGTTTTTTGGATCCAGCATGCAAAATTCAAAGCCACGTCATCAACTTTCAACCCTTTGTGACATAATTTGCTATTTTTAATGCATTTACTGATTTGTTTTGAGCTAAATGGCCCTGCAATTGAAAAGCTCTACATATGAACTCTGAAAAGGTTGAAACTTGGCATGGTATCATCATTTCACCCGCAAAGCATGTGCAAAAAAGTAGAAAGGGTCACGGCAAAAACTGGATGCACTTCGTGTACAAACTGGACAATCTGTTTCGAAGTATCAGGGTTTCGGACGAATACTCATCAGTTACATCGGAAATTCAAAATTTTAATAACTTATTACAACTCTGGACGTCTTTTCCATTCAGTATGCACCATTCAAAGCCACATCATCAACTTTCAACCCTTTGTGACATAATTTGCAACTTTTAATGCATTTACTGATTTGTTTTGAGCTAAATGGCCCTGAAATTGAAAAGCTCTACAAATGAACTCCGAAAAGGTTGAAACTTGGCATGGTATCATCATTTCACCCGCATAGCATGTGCAAAAAAGTAGAGAGGGTCACGGCAAAAACTGGAGGCACTTCGTGTACAAACTGGACAATCTCTTTCGAAGTATCAGGGTTTCGGACGAAAAATCATCTGTTACATCGGCAATTCAGAATTTTTATAACTTATTACAACTCTGGACGTCTTTCGCATTCAGCATGCACCATTCAAAGCCACGTCATCAACTTTCAACCCGTTGTGACATAATTTGCTATTTTTAATGCATTTACTAATTTGTTTTGAGCTAAATGGCCCTGCAATTGAAAATCTCTACAAATGTACTCTGAAAAGGTTGAATCTTCGCATGGTATCATCATTTCACGCGCATAGCATGTGCAAACAGTAGAGAGGGTCACCGGAAAACCTAGATGCACTTTGTGTGCAAACTGGACAATCTCTTTCGAAGTATCAGGGTTTCAGACGAAAACTCATCTGTTACACCGGCAATTCAAAATTTTAATAACTTATTACAACTCCGGACGTTTTTGCTTCCAGCATGCAAAATTCAAAGCCATGTCATCAACTTTCAACCCTTTCTGACATAATTTACTATTTTTAATGCATTTACTGATTTGTTTTGAGCTAAATGGCCCTGCAATTGAAAAGCTCTACAAATGAACTCTGAAAAGGTTGAAACTTGGCATGGTATCATCATTTCACCCGCAGAGCATGTGCAAAAAAGTAGAGAGGGTCACGGCAAAAACTGGATGCACTTCGTGTACAAACTGGACAATCTATTTCGAAGTATCAGGGTTTCGGACGAATACTCATCAGTTACATCGGCAATTCAAAATTTTAATAACTTATTACAACTCTGGACGTCTTTTGTATTCAGTATGCACCATTCAAAGCCACGTCATCAACTTTCAACCCTTTGTGACATAATTTGCTATTTTTAATGCATTTACTGATTTGTTTTGAGCTAAATGGCCCTGCAATTGAAAAGCTCTACAAATGAACTCCGAAACGGTTGAAACTTGGCATGGTATCATCATTTCACCCGCATAGCATGTGCAAAAAAGTAGAGAGGGTCACGGCAAAAACTGGAGGCACTTCGTGTACAAACTAGACAATCTCTTTCGAAGTATCAGGGTTTCGGACGAAAAATCATCTGTTACATCGGCAATTCAAAATTTTTATAACTTATTACAACTCTGGACGTCTTTCGCATTCAGCATGCACCATTCAAAGCCACGTCATCAACTTTCAACCCGTTGTGACATAATTTGCTATTTTTAATGCATTTACTAATTTGTTTTGAGCTAAATGGCCCTGCAATTGAAAAGCTCTACAAATGTACTCTGAAAAGGTTGAATCTTGGCATGGTATCATCATTTCACCCGCATAGCATGTGCAAACAGTAGAGAGGGTCACCGGAAAACCTAGATGCACTTTGTGTGCAAACTGGACAATCTCTTTCGAAGTATCAGGGTTTCAGACGAAAACTCATCTGTTACACCGGCAATTCAAAATTTTAATAACTTATTACAACTCCGGACGTTTTTGCTTCCAGCATGCAAAATTCAAAGCCATGTCATCAACTTTCAACCCTTTCTGACATAATTTACTATTTTTAATGCATTTACTGATTTGTTTTGAGCTAAATGGCCCTGCAATTGAAAAGCTCTACAAATGAACTCTGAAAAGGTTGAAACTTGGCATGGTATCATCATTTCACCCGCAGAGCATGTGCAAAAAAGTAGAGAGGGTCACGGCAAAAACTGGATGCACTTCGTGTACAAACTGGACAATCTATTTCGAAGTATCAGGGTTTCGGACGAATACTCATCAGTTACATCGGCAATTCAAAATTTTAATAACTTATTACAACTCTGGACGTCTTTTGTATTCAGTATGCACCATTCAAAGCCACGTCATCAACTTTCAACCCTTTGTGACATAATTTGCTATTTTTAATGCATTTACTGATTTGTTTTGAGCTAAATGGCCCTGCAATTGAAAAGCTCTACAAATGAACTCCGAAACGGTTGAAACTTGGCATGGTATCATCATTTCACCCGCATAGCATGTGCAAAAAAGTAGAGAGGGTCACGGCAAAAACTGGAGGCACTTCGTGTACAAACTGGACAATCTCTTTCGAAGTATAAGGTTTCGGACGAAAACTCATCTGTTACACCGGCAATTCAAAATTTTAATAAGTTATTACAACTCTGGACGTCTTTTGCATTCAGCATGCACCATTCAAAGCCACGTCATCAACTTTCAACCCTTTGTGACATAATTTGCTATTTTTAATGCATTTACTGATTTGTTTTGAGCTAAATGGCCCTGCAATTGAAAAGCTCTACAAATGAACTCTGAAAAGGTTGAAACTTGGCATGGTATCATCATTTCACCCGCATAGCATGTGCAAAAAAGTAGAGAGGGTCACGGCAAAAACTGGATGCACTTCGTGTACAAACTGGACAATCTGTTTCGAAGTATCACGGTTTCGGACGAAAACTCATTAGTTACACCGGCAATTCAAAATTTTAATAACTTATTACAACTCTGGACGTTTTTCGCATTCAGCATGCACCATTCAAAGCCACGTTATCAACTTTCAACCCTTTGTGACATAATTTGCTATTTTTAATGCATTTACTAATTTGTTTTGAGCTAAATGGCCCTGCAATTGAAAAACTCTACAAATGAACTCTGAAAAGGTTGAAACTTGGCATGGTATCATCATTTCACCCGCATAGCATGTGCAAAAAAGTAGAGAGGGTCACGGCAAAAACTGGAGGCACTTCGTGTACAAACTGGACAATCTCTTTCGAAGTATCAGGGTTTTGAACGAAAACTCATCTATTACATCGGCAATTCAAAATTTTAATAACTTATTACAACTCTGGACGTCTTTTCCATTCAGTATGCACCATTCAAAGCCACATCATAAACTTTCAACCCTTTGTGACATAATTAGCAACTTTTAATGCATTCACTGATTTGTTTTGAGCTAAATGGCCCTGAAATTGAAAAGCTCTACAAATGAACTCCGAAAAGGTTGAAACTTGGCATGGTATCATCATTTCACCCGCATAGCATGTGCAAAAAAGTAGAGAGGGTCACGGCAAAAACTGGAGGCACTTCGTGTACAAACTGGACAATCTCTTTCGAAGTATCATGGTTTCGGACGAAAACTCATCTGTTACACCGGCAATTCAAAATTTTAATAACTTATTACAACGCTGGACGTCCTTTGCATTCAGCATGCACCATTCAAAGCCACGTCATCAACTTTCAACCCTTTGTGACATAATTTGCTATTTTCAATGCATTTACTGATTTGTTTTCAGCTAAATGGCCCTGCAATTGAAAAGCTCTACAAATGAACTCTGAAAAGGTGGAAACTTGGCATGGTATCATCATTTCACCCGCATAGCATGTGCAAAAAAGTAGAGAGGGTCACGGCAAAAACTGGATGCACTTCGTGTACAAACTGGACAATCTATTTCGAAGTATCAGGGTTTCGGACGAATACTCATCAGTTACATCGGCAATTCAAAATTTTAATAACTTATTACAACTCTGGACGTCTTTTGTATTCAGTATGCACCATTCAAAGCCACGTCATCAACTTTCAACCCTTTCTGACATAATTTACTATTTTTAATGCATTTACTGATTTGTTTTGAGCTAAATGGCCCTGCAATTGAAAAGCTCTACAAATGAACTCTGAAAAGGTTGAAACTTGGCATGGTATCATCATTTCACCCGCAGAGCATGTGCAAAAAAGTAGAGAGGGTCACGGCAAAAACTGGATGCACTTCGTGTACAAACTGGACAATCTATTTCGAAGTATCAGGGTTTCGGACGAATACTCATCAGTTACATCGGCAATTCAAAATTTTAATAACTTATTACAACTCTGGACGTCTTTTGTATTCAGTATGCACCATTCAAAGCCACGTCATCAACTTTCAACCCTTTGTGACATAATTTGCTATTTTTAATGCATTTACTGATTTGTTTTGAGCTAAATGGCCCTGCAATTGAAAAGCTCTACAAATGAACTCCGAAACGGTTGAAACTTGGCATGGTATCATCATTTCACCCGCAGAGCATGTGCAAAAAAGTAGAGAGGGTCACGGCAAAAACTGGAGGCACTTCGTGTACAAACTGGACAATCTCTTTCGAAGTATAAGGTTTCGGACGAAAACTCATCTGTTACACCGGCAATTCAAAATTTTAATAAGTTATTACAACTCTGGACGTCTTTTGCATTCAGCATGCACCATTCAAAGCCACGTCATCAACTTTCAACCCTTTGTGACATAATTTGCTATTTTTAATGCATTTACTGATTTGTTTTGAGCTAAATGGCCCTGCAATTGAAAAGCTCTACAAATGAACTCTGAAAAGGTTGAAACTTGGCATGGTATCATCATTTCACCCGCATAGCATGTGCAAAAAAGTAGAGAGGGTCACGGCAAAAACTGGATGCACTTCGTGTACAAACTGGACAATCTGTTTCGAAGTATCACGGTTTCGGACGAAAACTCATTAGTTACACCGGCAATTCAAAATTTTAATAACTTATTACAACTCTGGACGTTTTTCGCATTCAGCATGCACCATTCAAAGCCACGTTATCAACTTTCAACCCTTTGTGACATAATTTGCTATTTTTAATGCATTTACTAATTTGTTTTGAGCTAAATGGCCCTGCAATTGAAAAACTCTACAAATGAACTCTGAAAAGGTTGAAACTTGGCATGGTATCATCATTTCACCCGCATAGCATGTGCAAAAAAGTAGAGAGGGTCACGGCAAAAACTGGAGGCACTTCGTGTACAAACTGGACAATCTCTTTCGAAGTATCAGGGTTTTGAACGAAAACTCATCTATTACATCGGCAATTCAAAATTTTAATAACTTATTACAACTCTGGACGTCTTTTCCATTTAGTATGCACCATTCAAAGCCACATCATAAACTTTCAACCCTTTGTGACATAATTAGCAACTTTTAATGCATTCACTGATTTGTTTTGAGCTAAATGGCCCTGAAATTGAAAAGCTCTACAAATGAACTCCGAAAAGGTTGAAACTTGGCATGGTATCATCATTTCACCCGCATAGCATGTGCAAAAAAGTAGAGAGGGTCACGGCAAAAACTGGAGGCACTTCGTGTACAAACTGGACAATCTCTTTCGAAGTATCAGGGTTTTGAACGAAAACTCATCTGTTACATCGGCAATTCAAAATTTTAATAACTTATTACAACTCTGGACGTATTTTCCATTCAGTATGCACCATTCAAAGCCACATCATCAACTTTCAACCCTTTGTGACATAATTAGCAACTTTTAATGCATTCACTGATTTGTTTTGAGCTAAATGGCCCAGAAATTGAAAAGCTCTACAAATGAACTCCGAAAAGGTTGAAACTTGGCATGGTATCATCATTTCACCCGCATAGCATGTGCAAAAAAGTAGAGAGGGTCACGGCAAAAACTGGAGGCACTTCGTGTACAAACTGGACAATCTCTTTCGAAGTATCATGGTTTCGGACGAAAACTCATCTGTTACACCGGCAATTCAAAATTTTAATAACTTATTACAACGCTGGACGTCCTTTGCATTCAGCATGCACCATTCAAAGCCACGTCAACAACTTTCAACCCTTTGTGACATAATTTGCTATTTTCAATGCATTTACTGATTTGTTTTCAGCTAAATGGCCCTGCAATTGAAAAGCTCTACAAATGAACTCTGAAAAGGTGGAAACTTGGCATGGTATCATCATTTCACCCGCATAGCATGTGCAAAAAAGTAGAGAGGGTCACGGCAAAAACTGGATGCACTTCGTGTACAAACTGGACTATCTGTTTCGAAGTATCAGGGTTTCGGACGAAAACTCATCAGTTACATCGGCAATTCAAAATTTTAATAACTTATTACAACTCTGGACGTTTTTCGCATTCAGCATGCACCATTCAAAGCCACGTCATCAACTTTCAACCCTTTGTGACATAATTTGCTATTTTTAATGCATTTACTGATTTGTTTTGAGCTAAATGGCCCTGCAATTGAAAAGCTCTACAAATGAACTCTGAAAAGGTTGAAACTTGGCATGGTATCATCATTTCACCCGCAGAGCATGTGCAAAAAAGTAGAGAGGGTCACGGCAAAAACTGGATGCACTTCGTGTACAAACTGGACAATCTATTTCGAAGTATCAGGGTTTCGGACGAATACTCATCAGTTACATCGGCAATTCAAAATTTTAATAACTTATTACAACTCTGGACGTCTTTTGTATTCAGTATGCACCATTCAAAGCCACGTCATCAACTTTCAACCCTTTGTGACATAATTTGCTATTTTTAATGCATTTACTGATTTGTTTTGAGCTAAATGGCCCTGCAATTGAAAAGCTCTACAAATGAACTACGAAACGGTTGAAACTTGGCATGGTATCATCATTTCACCCGCATAGCATGTGCAAAAAAGTAGAGAGGGTCACGGCAAAAACTGGAGGCACTTCGTGTACAAACTGGACAATCTCTTTCGAAGTATAAGGTTTCGGACGAAAACTCATCTGTTACACCGGCAATTCAAAATTTTAATAAGTTATTACAACTCTGGACGTCTTTTGCATTCAGCATGCACCATTCAAAGCCACGTCATCAACTTTCAACCCTTTGAGACATAATTTGCTATTTTTAATGCATTTACTGATTTGTTTTGAGCTAAATGGCCCTGCAATTGAAAAGCTCTACAAATGAACTCTGAAAAGGTTGAAACTTGGCATGGTATCATCATTTCACCCGCATAGCATGTGCAAAAAAGTAGAGAGGGTCACGGCAAAAACTGGATGCACTTCGTGTACAAACTGGACAATCTGTTTCGAAGTATCACGGTTTCGGACGAAAACTCATTAGTTACACCGGCAATTCAAAATTTTAATAACTTATTACAACTCTGGACGTTTTTCGCATTCAGCATGCACCATTCAAAGCCACGTTATCAACTTTCAACCCTTTGTGACATAATTTGCTATTTTTAATGCATTTACTAATTTGTTTTGAGTTAAATGGCCCTGCAATTGAAAAACTCTACAAATGAACTCTGAAAAGGTTGAAACTTGGCATGGTATCATCATTTCACCCGCATAGCATCTGCAAAAAAGTAGAGAGGGTCACGGCAAAAACTGGAGGCACTTCGTGTACAAACTGGACAATCTCTTTCGAAGTATCAGGGTTTTGAACGAAAACTCATCTATTACATCGGCAATTCAAAATTTTAATAACTTATTACAACTCTGGACGTCTTTTCCATTCAGTATGCACCATTCAAAGCCACATCATAAACTTTCAACCCTTTGTGACATAATTAGCAACTTTTAATGCATTCACTGATTTGTTTTGAGCTAAATAGCCCTGAAATTGAAAAGCTCTACAAATGAACTCCGAAAAGGTTGAAACTTGGCATGGTATCATCATTTCACCCGCATAGCATGTGCAAAAAAGTAGAGAGGGTCACGGCAAAAACTGGAGGCACTTCGTGTACAAACTGGACAATCTCTTTCGAAGTATCAGGGTTTTGAACGAAAACTCATCTGTTACATCGGCAATTCAAAATTTTAATAACTTATTACAACTCTGGACGTCTTTTCCATTCAGTATGCACCATTCAAAGCCACATCATCAACTTTCAACCCTTTGTGACATAATTAGCAACTTTTAATGCATTCACTGATTTGTTTTGAGCTAAATGGCCCAGAAATTGAAAAGCTCTACAAATGAACTCCGAAAAGGTTGAAACTTGGCATGGTATCATCATTTCACCCGCATAGCATGTGCAAAAAAGTAGAGAGGGTCACGGCAAAAACTGGAGGCACTTCGTGTACAAACTGGACAATCTCTTTCGAAGTATCATGGTTTCGGACGAAAACTCATCTGTTACACCGGCAATTCAAAATTTTAATAACTTATTACAACGCTGGACGTCCTTTGCATTCAGCATGCACCATTCAAAGCCACGTCATCAACTTTCAACCCTTTGTGACATAATTTGCTATTTTCAATGCATTTACTGATTTGTTTTCAGCTAAATGGCCCTGCAATTGAAAAGCTCTACAAATGAACTCTGAAAAGGTGGAAACTTGGCATGGTATCATCATTTCACCCGCATAGCATGTGCAAAAAAGTAGAGAGGGTCACGGCAAAAACTGGATGCACTTCGTGTACAAACTGGACAATCTGTTTCGAAGTATCAGGGTTTCGGACGAAAACTCATTAGTTACACCGGCAATTCAAAATTTTAATAACTTATTACAACTCTGGACGTTTTTCGCATTTAGCATGCACCATTCAAAGCCACGTCATCAACTTTCAACCCTTTGTGACATAATTTGCTATTTTTAATGCATTTACTGATTTGTTTTGAGCTAAATGGCCCTGCAATTGAAAAGCTCTACAAATGAACTCCGAAACGGTTGAAACTTGGCATGGTATCATCATTTCACCCGCATAGCATGTGCAAAAAAGTAGAGAGGGTCACGGCAAAAACTGGAGGCACTTCGTGTACAAACTGGACAATCTCTTTCGAAGTATAAGGTTTCGGACGAAAACTCATCTGTTACACCGGCAATTCAAAATTTTAATAAGTTATTACAACTCTGGACGTCTTTTGCATTCAGCATGCACCATTCAAAGCCACGTCATCAACTTTCAACCCTTTGTGACATAATTTGCTATTTTTAATGCATTTACTGATTTGTTTTGAGCTAAATGGCCCTGCAATTGAAAAGCTCTACAAATGAACTCTGAAAAGGTTGAAACTTGGCATGGTATCATCATTTCACCCGCATAGCATGTGCAAAAAAGTAGAGAGGGTCACGGCAAAAACTGGATGCACTTCGTGTACAAACTGGACAATCTGTTTCGAAGTATCACGGTTTCGGACGAAAACTCATTAGTTACACCGGCAATTCAAAATTTTAATAACTTATTACAACTCTGGACGTTTTTCGCATTCAGCATGCACCATTCAAAGCCACGTTCTCAACTTTCAACCCTTTGTGACATAATTTGCTATTTTTAATGCATTTACTAATTTGTTTTGAGCTAAATGGCCCTGCAATTGAAAAACTCTACAAATGAACTCTGAAAAGGTTGAAACTTGGCATGGTATCATCATTTCACCCGCATAGCATGTGCAAAAAAGTAGAGAGGGTCACGGCAAAAACTGGAGGCACTTCGTGTACAAACTGGACAATCTCTTTCGAAGTATCAGGGTTTTGAACGAAAACTCATCTGTTACATCGGCAATTCAAAATTTTAATAACTTATTACAACTCTGGACGTCTTTTCCATTCAGTATGCACCATTCAAAGCCACATCATAAACTTTCAACCCTTTGTGACATAATTAGCAACTTTTAATGCATTCACTGATTTGTTTTGAGCTAAATGGCCCTGAAATTGAAAAGCTCTACAAATGAACTCCGAAAAGGTTGAAACTTGGCATGGTATCATCATTTCACCCGCATAGCATGTGCAAAAAAGTAGAGAGGGTCACGGCAAAAACTGGAGGCACTTCGTGTACAAACTGGACAATCTCTTTCGAAGTATCAGGGTTTTGAACGAAAACTCATCTGTTACATCGGCAATTCAAAATTTTAATAACTTATTACAACTCTGGACGTCTTTTCCATTCAGTATGCACCATTCAAAGCCACATCATCAACTTTCAACCCTTTGTGACATAATTAGCAACTTTTAATGCATTCACTGATTTGTTTTGAGCTAAATGGCCCTGAAATTGAAAAGCTCTACAAATGAACTCCGAAAAGGTTGAAACTTGGCATGGTATCATCATTTCACCCGCATAGCATGTGCAAAAAAGTAGAGAGGGTCACGGCAAAAACTGGAGGCACTTCGTGTACAAACTGGACAATCTCTTTCGAAGTATCATGGTTTCGGACGAAAACTCATCTGTTACACCGGCAATTCAAAATTTTAATAACTTATTACAACGCTGGACGTCCTTTGCATTCAGCATGCACCATTCAAAGCCACGTCATCAACTTTCAACCCTTTGTGACATAATTTGCTATTTTCAATGCATTTACTGATTTGTTTTCAGCTAAATGGCCCTGCAATTGAAAAGCTCTACAAATGAACTCTGAAAAGGTGGAAACTTGGCATGGTATCATCATTTCACCCGCATAGCATGTGCAAAAAAGTAGAGAGGGTCACGGCAAAAACTGGATGCACTTCGTGTACAAACTGGACAATCTATTTCGAAGTATCAGGGTTTCGGACGAATACTCATCAGTTACATCGGCAATTCAAAATTTTAATAACTTATTACAACTCTGGACGTCTTTTGTATTCAGTATGCACCATTCAAAGCCACGTCATCAACTTTCAACCCTTTCTGACATAATTTACTATTTTTAATGCATTTACTGATTTGTTTTGAGCTAAATGGCCCTGCAATTGAAAAGCTCTACAAATGAACTCTGAAAAGGTTGAAACTTGGCATGGTATCATCATTTCACCCGCAGAGCATGTGCAAAAAAGTAGAGAGGGTCACGGCAAAAACTGGATGCACTTCGTGTACAAACTGGACAATCTATTTCGAAGTATCAGGGTTTCGGACGAATACTCATCAGTTACATCGGCAATTCAAAATTTTAATAACTTATTACAACTCTGGACGTCTTTTGTATTCAGTATGCACCATTCAAAGCCACGTCATCAACTTTCAACCCTTTGTGACATAATTTGCTATTTTTAATGCATTTACTGATTTGTTTTGAGCTAAATGGCCCTGCAATTGAAAAGCTCTACAAATGAACTCCGAAACGGTTGAAACTTGGCATGGTATCATCATTTCACCCGCATAGCATGTGCAAAAAAGTAGAGAGGGTCACGGCAAAAACTGGAGGCACTTCGTGTACAAACTGGACAATCTCTTTCGAAGTATAAGGTTTCGGACGAAAACTCATCTGTTACACCGGCAATTCAAAATTTTAATAAGTTATTACAACTCTGGACGTCTTTTGCATTCAGCATGCACCATTCAAAGCCACGTCATCAACTTTCAACCCTTTGTGACATAATTTGCTATTTTTAATGCATTTACTGATTTGTTTTGAGCTAAATGGCCCTGCAATTGAAAAGCTCTACAAATGAACTCTGAAAAGGTTGAAACTTGGCATGGTATCATCATTTCACCCGCATAGCATCTGCAAAAAAGTAGAGAGGGTCACGGCAAAAACTGGATGCACTTCGTGTACAAACTGGACAATCTGTTTCGAAGTATCACGGTTTCGGACGAAAACTCATTAGTTACACCGGCAATTCAAAATTTTAATAACTTATTACAACTCTGGACGTTTTTCGCATTCAGCATGCACCATTCAAAGCCACGTTATCAACTTTCAACCCTTTGTGACATAATTTGCTATTTTTAATGCATTTACTAATTTGTTTTGAGCTAAATGGCCCTGCAATTGAAAAACTCTACAAATGAACTCTGAAAAGGTTGAAACTTGGCATGGTATCATCATTTCACCCGCATAGCATGTGCAAAAAAGTAGAGAGGGTCACGGCAAAAACTGGAGGCACTTCGTGTACAAACTGGACAATCTCTTTCGAAGTATCAGGGTTTTGAACGAAAACTCATCTATTACATCGGCAATTCAAAATTTTAATAACTTATTACAACTCTGGACGTCTTTTCCATTCAGTATGCACCATTCAAAGCCACATCATAAACTTTCAACCCTTTGTGACATAATTAGCAACTTTTAATGCATTCACTGATTTGTTTTGAGCTAAATGGCCCTGAAATTGAAAAGCTCTACAAATGAACTCCGAAAAGGTTGAAACTTGGCATGGTATCATCATTTCACCCGCATAGCATGTGCAAAAAAGTAGAGAGGGTCACGGCAAAAACTGGAGGCACTTCGTGTACAAACTGGACAATCTCTTTCGAAGTATCAGGGTTTTGAACGAAAACTCATCTGTTACATCGGCAATTCAAAATTTTAATAACTTATTACAACTCTGGACGTCTTTTCCATTCAGTATGCACCATTCAAAGCCACATCATCAACTTTCAACCCTTTGTGACATAATTAGCAACTTTTAATGCATTCACTGATTTGTTTTGAGCTAAATGGCCCAGAAATTGAAAAGCTCTACAAATGAACTCCGAAAAGGTTGAAACTTGGCATGGTATCATCATTTCACCCGCATAGCATGTGCAAAAAAGTAGAGAGGGTCACGGCAAAAACTGGAGGCACTTCGTGTACAAACTGGACAATCTCTTTCGAAGTATCATGGTTTCAGACGAAAACTCATCTGTTACACCGGCAATTCAAAATTTTAATAACTTATTACAACGCTGGACGTCCTTTGCATTCAGCATGCACCATTCAAAGCCACGTCATCAACTTTCAACCCTTTGTGACATAATTTGCTATTTTCAATGCATTTACTGATTTGTTTTCAGCTAAATGGCCCTGCAATTGAAAAGCTCTACAAATGAACTCTGAAAAGGTTGAAACTTGGCATGGTATCATCATTTCACCCGCAGAGCATGTGCAAAAAAGTAGAGAGGGTCACGGCAAAAACTGGATGCACTTCGTGTACAAACTGGACAATCTATTTCGAAGTATCAGGGTTTCGGACGAATACTCATCAGTTACATCGGCAATTCAAAATTTTAATAACTTATTACAACTCTGGACGTCTTTTGTATTCAGTATGCACCATTCAAAGCCACGTCATCAACTTTCAACCCTTTGTGACATAATTTGCTATTTTTAATGCATTTACTGATTTGTTTTGAGCTAAATGGCCCTGCAATTGAAAAGCTCTACAAATGAACTCCGAAACGGTTGAAACTTGGCATGGTATCATCATTTCACCCGCATAGCATGTGCAAAAAAGTAGAGAGGGTCACGGCAAAAACTGGAGGCACTTCGTGTACAAACTGGACAATCTCTTTCGAAGTATAAGGTTTCGGACGAAAACTCATCTGTTACACCGGCAATTCAAAATTTTAATAAGTTATTACAACTCTGGACGTCTTTTGCATTCAGCATGCACCATTCAAAGCCACGTCATCAACTTTCAACCCTTTGTGACATAATTTGCTATTTTTAATGCATTTACTGATTTGTTTTGAGCTAAATGGCCCTGCAATTGAAAAGCTCTACAAATGAACTCTGAAAAGGTTGAAACTTGGCATGGTATCATCATTTCACCCGCATAGCATCTGCAAAAAAGTAGAGAGGGTCACGGCAAAAACTGGATGCACTTCGTGTACAAACTGGACAATCTGTTTCGAAGTATCACGGTTTCGGACGAAAACTCATTAGTTACACCGGCAATTCAAAATTTTAATAACTTATTACAACTCTGGACGTTTTTCGCATTCAGCATGCACCATTCAAAGCCACGTTATCAACTTTCAACCCTTTGTGACATAATTTGCTATTTTTAATGCATTTACTAATTTGTTTTGAGCTAAATGGCCCTGCAATTGAAAAACTCTACAAATGAACTCTGAAAAGGTTGAAACTTGGCATGGTATCATCATTTCACCCGCATAGCATGTGCAAAAAAGTAGAGAGGGTCACGGCAAAAACTGGAGGCACTTCGTGTACAAACTGGACAATCTCTTTCGAAGTATCAGGGTTTTGAACGAAAACTCATCTATTACATCGGCAATTCAAAATTTTAATAACTTATTACAACTCTGGACGTCTTTTCCATTCAGTATGCACCATTCAAAGCCACATCATAAACTTTCAACCCTTTGTGACATAATTAGCAACTTTTAATGCATTCACTGATTTGTTTTGAGCTAAATGGCCCTGAAATTGAAAAGCTCTACAAATGAACTCCGAAAAGGTTGAAACTTGGCATGGTATCATCATTTCACCCGCATAGCATGTGCAAAAAAGTAGAGAGGGTCACGGCAAAAACTGGAGGCACTTCGTGTACAAACTGGACAATCTCTTTCGAAGTATCAGGGTTTTGAACGAAAACTCATCTGTTACATCGGCAATTCAAAATTTTAATAACTTATTACAACTCTGGACGTCTTTTCCATTCAGTATGCACCATTCAAAGCCACATCATCAACTTTCAACCCTTTGTGACATAATTAGCAACTTTTAATGCATTCACTGATTTGTTTTGAGCTAAATGGCCCAGAAATTGAAAAGCTCTACAAATGAACTCCGAAAAGGTTGAAACTTGGCATGGTATCATCATTTCACCCGCATAGCATGTGCAAAAAAGTAGAGAGGGTCACGGCAAAAACTGGAGGCACTTCGTGTACAAACTGGACAATCTCTTTCGAAGTATCATGGTTTCAGACGAAAACTCATCTGTTACACCGGCAATTCAAAATTTTAATAACTTATTACAACGCTGGACGTCCTTTGCATTCAGCATGCACCATTCAAAGCCACGTCATCAACTTTCAACCCTTTCTGACATAATTTACTATTTTTAATGCATTTACTGATTTGTTTTCAGCTAAATGGCCCTGCAATTGAAAAGCTCTACAAATGAACTCTGAAAAGGTTGAAACTTGGCATGGTATCATCATTTCACCCGCATAGCATGTGCAAAAAAGTAGAGAGGGTCACGGCAAAAACTGGATGCACTTCGTGTACAAACTGGACAATCTGTTTCGAAGTATCAGGGTTTCGGACGAAAACTCATTAGTTACACCGGCAATTCAAAATTTTAATAACTTATTACAACTCTGGACGTTTTTCGCATTCAGCATGCACCATTCAAAGCCACGTCATCAACTTTCAACCCTTTGTGACATAATTTGCTATTTTTAATGCATTTACTGATTTGTTTTGAGCTAAATGGCCCTGCAATTGAAAAGCTCTACAAATGAACTCCGAAACGGTTGAAACTTGGCATGGTATCATCATTTCACCCGCATAGCATGTGCAAAAAAGTAGAGAGGGTCACGGCAAAAACTGGAGGCACTTCGTGTACAAACTGGACAATCTCTTTCGAAGTATAAGGTTTCGGACGAAAACTCATCTGTTACACCGGCAATTCAAAATTTTAATAAGTTATTACAACTCTGGACGTCTTTTGCATTCAGCATGCACCATTCAAAGCCACGTCATCAACTTTCAACCCTTTGTGACATAATTTGCTATTTTTAATGCATTTACTGATTTGTTTTGAGCTAAATGGCCCTGCAATTGAAAAGCTCTACAAATGAACTCTGAAAAGGTTGAAACTTGGCATGGTATCATCATTTCACCCGCATAGCATCTGCAAAAAAGTTGAGAGGGTCACGGCAAAAACTGGATGCACTTCGTGTACAAACTGGACAATCTGTTTCGAAGTATCACGGTTTCGGACGAAAACTCATTAGTTACACCGGCAATTCAAAATTTTAATAACTTATTACAACTCTGGACGTTTTTCGCATTCAGCATGCACCATTCAAAGCCACGTTATCAACTTTCAACCCTTTGTGACATAATTTGCTATTTTTAATGCATTTACTAATTTGTTTTGAGCTAAATGGCCCTGCAATTGAAAAACTCTACAAATGAACTCTGAAAAGGTTGAAACTTGGCATGGTATCATCATTTCACCCGCATAGCATGTGCAAAAAAGTAGAGAGGGTCACGGCAAAAACTGGAGGCACTTCGTGTACAAACTAGACAATCTCTTTCGAAGTATCAGGGTTTTGAACGAAAACTCATCTGTTACATCGGCAATTCAAAATTTTAATAACTTATTACAACTCTGGACGTCTTTTCCATTCAGTATGCACCATTCAAAGCCACATCATAAACTTTCAACCCTTTGTGACATAATTAGCAACTTTTAATGCATTCACTGATTTGTTTTGAGCTAAATGGCCCTGAAATTGAAAAGCTCTACAAATGAACTCCGAAAAGGTTGAAACTTGGCATGGTATCATCATTTCACCCGCATAGCATGTGCAAAAAAGTAGAGAGGGTCACGGCAAAAACTGGAGGCACTTCGTGTACAAACTGGACAATCTCTTTCGAAGTATCAGGGTTTTGAACGAAAACTCATCTGTTACATCGGCAATTCAAAATTTTAATAACTTATTACAACTCTGGACGTCTTTTCCATTCAGTATGCACCATTCAAAGCCACATCATCAACTTTCAACCCTTTGTGACATAATTAGCAACTTTTAATGCATTCACTGATTTGTTTTGAGCTAAATGGCCCAGAAATTGAAAAGCTCTACAAATGAACTCCGAAAAGGTTGAAACTTGGCATGGTATCATCATTTCACCCGCATAGCATGTGCAAAAAAGTAGAGAGGGTCACGGCAAAAACTGGAGGCACTTCGTGTACAAACTGGACAATCTCTTTCGAAGTATCATGGTTTCAGACGAAAACTCATCTGTTACACCGGCAATTCAAAATTTTAATAACTTATTACAACGCTGGACGTCCTTTGCATTCAGCATGCACCATTCAAAGCCACGTCATCAACTTTCAACCCTTTGTGACATAATTTGCTATTTTCAATGCATTTACTGATTTGTTTTCAGCTAAATGGCCCTGCAATTGAAAAGCTCTACAAATGAACTCTGAAAAGGTGGAAACTTGGCATGGTATCATCATTTCACCCGCATAGCATGTGCAAAAAAGTAGAGAGGGTCACGGCAAAAACTGGATGCACTTCGTGTACAAACTGGACAATCTGTTTCGAAGTATCAGGGTTTCGGACGAAAACTCATTAGTTACACCGGCAATTCAAAATTTTAATAACTTATTACAACTCTGGACGTTTTTCGCATTCAGCATGCACCATTCAAAGCCACGTCATCAACTTTCAACCCTTTGTGACATAATTTGCTATTTTTAATGCATTTACTGATTTGTTTTGAGCTAAATGGCCCTGCAATTGAAAAGCTCTACAAATGAACTCCGAAACGGTTGAAACTTGGCATGGTATCATCATTTCACCCGCATAGCATGTGCAAAAAAGTAGAGAGGGTCACGGCAAAAACTGGAGGCACTTCGTGTACAAACTGGACAATCTCTTTCGAAGTATAAGGTTTCGGACGAAAACTCATCTGTTACACCGGCAATTCAAAATTTTAATAAGTTATTACAACTCTGGACGTCTTTTGCATTCAGCATGCACCATTCAAAGCCACGTCATCAACTTTCAACCCTTTGTGACATAATTTGCTATTTTTAATGCATTTACTGATTTGTTTTGAGCTAAATGGCCCTGCAATTGAAAAGCTCTACAAATGAACTCTGAAAAGGTTGAAACTTGGCATGGTATCATCATTTCACCTGCATAGCATGTGCAAAAAAGTTGAGAGGGTCACGGCAAAAACTGGATGCACTTCGTGTACAAACTGGACAATCTGTTTTGAAGTATCACGGTTTCGGACGAAAACTCATTAGTTACACCGGCAATTCAAAATTTTAATAACTTATTACAACTCTGGACGTTTTTCGCATTCAGCATGCACCATTCAAAGCCACGTTATCAACTTTCAACCCTTTGTGACATAATTTGCTATTTTTAATGCATTTACTAATTTGTTTTGAGCTAAATGGCCCTGCAATTGAAAAACTCTACAAATGAACTCTGAAAAGGTTGAAACTTGGCATGGTATCATCATTTCACCCGCATAGCATGTGCAAAAAAGTAGAGAGGGTCACGGCAAAAACTGGAGGCACTTCGTGTACAAACTGGACAATCTCTTTCGAAGTATCAGGGTTTTGAACGAAAACTCATCTGTTACATCGGCAATTCAAAATTTTAATAACTTATTACAACTCTGGACGTCTTTTCCATTCAGTATGCACCATTCAAAGCCACATCATAAACTTTCAACCCTTTGTGACATAATTAGCAACTTTTAATGCATTCACTGATTTGTTTTGAGCTAAATGGCCCTGAAATTGAAAAGCTCTACAAATGAACTCCGAAAAGGTTGAAACTTGGCATGGTATCATCATTTCACCCGCATAGCATGTGCAAAAAAGTAGAGAGGGTCACGGCAAAAACTGGAGGCACTTCGTGTACAAACTGGACAATCTCTTTCGAAGTATCAGGGTTTTGAACGAAAACTCATCTGTTACATCGGCAATTCAAAATTTTAATAACTTATTACAACTCTGGACGTCTTTTCCATTCAGTATGCACCATTCAAAGCCACATCATCAACTTTCAACCCTTTGTGACATAATTAGCAACTTTTAATGCATTCACTGATTTGTTTTGAGCTAAATGGCCCTGAAATTGAAAAGCTCTACAAATGAACTCCGAAAAGGTTGAAACTTGGCATGGTATCATCATTTCACCCGCATAGCATGTGCAAAAAAGTAGAGAGGGTCACGGCAAAAACTGGAGGCACTTCGTGTACAAACTGGACAATCTCTTTCGAAGTATCATGGTTTCGGACGAAAACTCATCTGTTACACCGGCAATTCAAAATTTTAATAACTTATTACAACTCTGGACGTCCTTTGCATTCAGCATGCACCATTCAAAGCCACGTCATCAACTTTCAACCCTTTTTGACATAATTTGCTATTTTCAATGCATTTACTGATTTGTTTTCAGCTAAATGGCCCTGCAATTGAAAAGCTCTACAAATGAACTCTGAAAAGGTGGAAACTTGGCATGGTATCATCATTTCACCCGCATAGCATGTGCAAAAAAGTAGAGAGGGTCACGGCAAAAACTGGATGCACTTCGTGTACAAACTGGACAATCTGTTTCGAAGTATCAGGGTTTCGGACGAAAACTCATTAGTTACACCGGCAATTCAAAATTTTAATAACTTATTACAACTCTGGACGTTTTTCGCATTCAGCATGCACCATTCAAAGCCACGTCATCAACTTTCAACCCTTTGTGACATAAATTGCTATTTTTAATGCATTTACTAATTTGTTTTGAGCTAAATGGCCCTGCCAATTGAAAAGCTCTACAAATGTACTCTGAAAAGGTTGAAATTTCGCATGGTATCAT
The DNA here is from genome assembly GCF_002575655.3 of Aegilops tauschii subsp. strangulata. Taxonomy (NCBI): domain Eukaryota; kingdom Viridiplantae; phylum Streptophyta; class Magnoliopsida; order Poales; family Poaceae; genus Aegilops; species Aegilops tauschii. The sequence continues at coordinate 82,214 of NW_027332536.1, forward strand.
CATTTCACCCGCATAGCATGTGCAAACAGTAGAGAGGGTCACCGGAAAAACAGGATGCACTTTGTGTGCAAACTGGACAATCTCTTTCGAAGTATCAGGGTTTCAGACGAAAACTCATCTGTTACACCGGCAATTCAAAATTTAATAACTTATTACAACTCCGGACGTTTTTTGCATCCAGCATGCAAAATTCAAAGAAACGTCATCAACTTTCAACCCTTTCTGATATAATTTGCTATTTTAATGCATTTACTGATTTGTTTTGAGCTAAATGGCCCTGAAATTGAAAAGCTCTACAAATGAACTCTGAAAAGGTTGAAACTTGGCATGGTGTCATCATTTCACCCGCATAGCATGTGCAAAAAAGTAGAGAGGGTCACGGCAAAAACTGGATGCACTTCGTGTACAAACTGGACAATCTGTTTCGAAGTATTAGGGTTTCGGACGAATACTCATCAGTTACATCGGCAAATCAAAATTTTAATAACTTATTACAACTCTGGACGTCTTTTGCATTCAGTATGCACCATTCAAAGCCACGTCATCAACTTTCAACCCTTTGTGACATAATTTGCTATTTTTAATGCATTTACTGATTTGTTTTGAGCTAAATGGCCCTGCAATTGAAAAGCTCTACAAATGAACTCTGAAAAGGTGGAAACTTGGCATGGTATAATCATTTCACCCGCATAGCATGTGCAAAAAAGTAGAGAGGGTCACGGCAAAAACTGGATGCACTTCGTGTACAAACTGGACAATCTGTTTCGAAGTATCAGGGTTTCGGACGAAAACTCATTAGTTACACCGGCAATTCAAAATTTTAATAACTTATTACAACTCTGGACGTTTTTCGCATTCAGCATGCACCATTCAAAGCCACGTCATCAACTTTCAACCCTTTGTGACATAATTTGCTATTTTTAATGCATTTACTGATTTGTTTTGAGCTAAATGGCCCTGCAATTGAAAAGCTCTACAAATGAACTCTGAAAAGGTTGAAACTTGCCATGGTATCATCATTTCACCGGCAGAGCATGTGCAAAAAAGTAGAGAGGGTCACGGCAAAAACTGGATGCACTTCGTGTACAAACTGGACAATCTCTTTCGAAGTATCACGGTTTCGGACGAAAACTCATCAGTTACATCGGCAATTCAAAATTTTAATAACTTATTACAACTCTGGACGTCTTTTGCATTCAGCATGCACCATTCAAAGCCACGTCATCAACTTTCAACCCTTTGTGACATAATTTGCTATTTTTAATGCATTTACTAATTTGTTTTGAGCTAAATGGCCCTGCAATTGAAAAACTCTACAAATGAACTCTGAAAAGGTTGAAACTTGGCATGGTATCATCATTTCACCCGCATAGCATGTGCAAAAAAGTAGAGAGGGTCACGGCAAAAACTGGAGGCACTTCGTGTACAAACTGGACAATCTCTTTCGAAGTATCAGGGTTTTGAACGAAAACTCATCTGTTACATCGGCAATTCAAAATTTTAATAACTTATTACAACTCTGGACGTCTTTTGCATTCAGTATGCACCATTCAAAGCCACGTCATCAACTTTCAACCCTTTGTGACATAATTTGCTATTTTTAATGCATTTACTGATTTGTTTTGAGCTAAATGGCCCTGCAATTGAAAAGCTCTACAAATGAACTCTGAAAAGGTGGAAACTTGGCATGGTATAATCATTTCACCCGCATAGCATGTGCAAAAAAGTAGAGAGGGTCACGGCAAAAACTGGATGCACTTCGTGTACAAACTGGACAATCTGTTTTGAAATATCAGGGTTTCGGACGAAAACTCATTAGTTACACCGGCAATTCAAAATTTTAATAACTTATTACAACTCTGGACGTTTTTTCGCATTCAGCATGCACCATTCAAAGCCACGTCATCAACTTTCAACCCTTCGTGACATAATTTGCTATTTTTAATGCATTTACTGATTTGTTTTGAGCTAAATGGCCCTGCAATTGAAAAGCTCTACAAATGAACTCTAAAAAGGTTGAAACTTGGCATGGTATCATCATTTCACGCGCATAGCATGTGCAAAAAAGTAGAGAGGGTCACGGCAAAAACTGGATGCACTTCGTGTACAAAGTGGACAATCTGTTTCGAAGTATCAGGGTTTCAGAAGTAAACTCATCTGTTACACCGGCAATTCAAAATTTTAATAACTTATTACAACTCCGGACGTTTTTTGCATCCAACATGCAAAATTCAAAGCCACGTCATCAACTTTCAACCCTTTGTGACATAATTTGCTATTTTTAATGCATTTACTGATTTGTTTTGAGCTAAATGGCCCTGCAATTGAAAAGCTCTACAAATGAACTCTGAAAAGGTTGAAACTTGGCATGGTATCATCATTTCACCCGCAGAGCATGTGCAAAAAAGTAGAGAGGGTCATGGCAAAAACTGGATGCACTTCGTGTACAAACTGGACAATCTATTTCGAAGTATCAGGGTTTCGGACGAATACTCATCAGTTACATCGGCAATTCAAAATTTTAATAACTTATTACAACTCTGGACGTCTTTTGTATTCAGTATGCACCATTCAAAGCCACGTCATCAACTTTCAACCCTTTGTGACATAATTTGCTATTTTTAATGCATTTACTGATTTGTTTTGAGCTAAATGGCCCTGCAATTGAAAAGCTCTACAAATGAACTCCGAAACGGTTGAAACTTGGCATGGTATCATCATTTCACCCGCATAGCATGTGCAAAAAAGTAGAGAGGGTCACGGCAAAAACTGGAGGCACTTCGTGTACAAACTGGACAATCTCTTTCGAAGTATCAGGGTTTTGAACGAAAACTCATCTGTTACATCGGCAATTCAAAATTTTAATAACTTATTACAACTCTGGACGTCTTTTCCATTCAGTATGCACCATTCAAAGCCACATCATCAACTTTCAACCCTTTGTGACATAATTAGCAACTTTTAATGCATTCACTGATTTGTTTTGAGCTAAATGGCCCTGAAATTGAAAAGCTCTACAAATGAACTCCGAAAAGGTTGAAACTTGGCATGGTATCATCATTTCACCCGCATAGCATGTGCAAAAAAGTAGAGAGGGTCACGGCAAAAACTGGAGGCACTTCGTGTACAAACTGGACAATCTCTTTCGAAGTATCAGGGTTTCGGACGAAAACTCATCTGTTACACCGGCAATTCAAAATTTTAATAACTTATTACAACGCTGGACGTCCTTTGCATTCAGCATGCACCATTCAAAGCCACGTCATCAACTTTCAACCCTTTGTGACATAATTTGCTATTTTCAATGCATTTACTGATTTGTTTTCAGCTAAATGGCCCTGCAATTGAAAAGCTCTACAAATGAACTCTGAAAAGGTGGAAACTTGGCATGGTATCATCATTTCACCCGCATAGCATGTGCAAAAAAGTAGAGAGGGTCACGGCAAAAACTGGATGCACTTCATGTACAAACTGGACAATCTGTTTTGAAGTATCAGGGTTTCGGACGAAAACTCATTAGTTACACCGGCAATTCAAAATTTTAATAACTTATTACAACTCTGGACGTTTTTCGCATTCAGCATGCACCATTCAAAGCCACGTCATCAACTTTCAACCCTTTGTGACATAAATTGCTATTTTTAATGCATTTACTAATTTGTTTTGAGCTAAATGGCCCTGCAATTGAAAAGCTCTACAAATGTACTCTGAAAAGGTTGAAATTTCGCATGGTATCATCATTTCACCCGCATAGCATGTGCAAACAGTAGAGAGGGTCACCGGAAAAACAGGATGCACTTTGTGTGCAAACTGGACAATCTCTTTCGAAGTATCAGGGTTTCAGACGAAAACTCATCTGTTACACCGGCAATTCAAAATTTTAATAACTTATTACAACTCCGGACGTTTTTTGCATCCAGCATGCAAAATTCAAAGAAACGTCATCAACTTTCAACCCTTTCTGATATAATTTGCTATTTTAATGCATTTACTGATTTGTTTTGAGCTAAATGGCCCTGCAATTGAAAAGCTCTACAAATGAACTCTGAAAAGGTTGAAACTTGGCATGGTATCATCATTTCACCGGCAGAGCATGTGCAAAAAAGTAGAGAGGGTCACGGCAAAAACTGGATGCACTTCGTGTACAAACTGGACAATCTATTTCGAAGTATTAGGGTTTCGGACGAATACTCATCAGTTACATCGGCAAATCAAAATTTTAATAACTTATTACAACTCTGGACGTCTTTTGCATTCAGTATGCACCATTCAAAGCCACGTCATCAACTTTCAACCCTTTGTGACATAATTTGCTATTTTTAATGCATTTACTGATTTGTTTTGAGCTAAATGGCCCTGCAATTGAAAAGCTCTACAAATGAACTCTGAAAAGGTGGAAACTTGGCATGGTATAATCATTTCACCCGCATAGCATGTGCAAAAAAGTAGAGAGGGTCACGGCAAAAACTGGATGCACTTCGTGTACAAACTGGACAATCTGTTTCGAAGTATTAGGGTTTCGGACGAAAACTCATTAGTTACACCGGCAATTCAAAATTTTAATAACTTATTACAACTCTGGACGTTTTTCGCATTCAGCATGCACCATTCAAAGCCACGTCATCAACTTTCAACCCTTTCTGACATAATTTGCTATTTTTAATGCATTTACTGATTTGTTTTGAGCTAAATGGCCCTGCAATTGAAAAGCTCTACAAATGAACTCTGAAAAGGTTGAAACTTGGCATGGTATCATCATTTCACCCGCAGAGCATGTGCAAAAAAGTAGAGAGGGTCATGGCAAAAACTGGATGCACTTCGTGTACAAACTGGACAATCTATTTCGAAGTATCAGGGTTTCGGACGAATACTCATCAGTTACATCGGCAATTCAAAATTTTAATAACTTATTACAACTCTGGACGTCTTTTGTATTCAGTATGCACCATTCAAAGCCACGTCATCAACTTTCAACCCTTTGTGACATAATTTGCTATTTTTAATGCATTTACTGATTTGTTTTGAGCTAAATGGCCCTGCAATTGAAAAGCTCTACAAATGAACTCCGAAACGGTTGAAACTTGGCATGGTATCATCATTTCACCCGCATAGCATGTGCAAAAAAGTAGAGAGGGTCACGGCAAAAACTGGAGGCACTTCGTGTACAAACTGGACAATCTCTTTCGAAGTATAAGGTTTCGGACGAAAACTCATCTGTTACACCGGCAATTCAAAATTTTAATAAGTTTTTATAACTCTGGACGTCTTTTGCATTCTGCATGCACCATTCAAAGCCACGTCATCAACTTTCAACCCTTTGTGACATAATTTGCTATTTTTAATGCATTTACTGATTTGTTTTGAGCTAAATGGCCCTGCAATTGAAAAGCTCTACAAATGAACTCCGAAACGGTTGAAACTTGGCATGGTATCATCATTTCACCCGCATAGCATGTGCAAAAAAGTAGAGAGGGTCACGGCAAAAACTGGAGGCACTTCGTGTACAAACTGGACAATCTCTTTCGAAGTATCAGGGTTTTGAACGAAAACTCATCTGTTACATCGGCAATTCAAAATTTTAATAACTTATTACAACTCTGGACGTCTTTTCCATTCAGTATGCACCATTCAAAGCCACATCATCAACTTTCAACCCTTTGTGACATAATTAGCAACTTTTAATGCATTCACTGATTTGTTTTGAGCTAAATGGCCCTGAAATTGAAAAGCTCTACAAATGAACTCCGAAAAGGTTGAAACTTGGCATGGTATCATCATTTCACCCGCATAGCATGTGCAAAAAAGTAGAGAGGGTCACGGCAAAAACTGGAGGCACTTCGTGTACAAACTGGACAATCTCTTTCGAAGTATCAGGGTTTCGGACGAAAACTCATCTGTTACACCGGCAATTCAAAATTTTAATAACTTATTACAACGCTGGACGTCCTTTGCATTCAGCATGCACCATTCAAAGCCACGTCATCAACTTTCAACCCTTTGTGACATAATTTGCTATTTTCAATGCATTTACTGATTTGTTTTCAGCTAAATGGCCCTGCAATTGAAAAGCTCTACAAATGAACTCTGAAAAGGTGGAAACTTGGCATGGTATCATCATTTCACCCGCATAGCATGTGCAAAAAAGTAGAGAGGGTCACGGCAAAAACTGGATGCACTTCATGTACAAACTGGACAATCTGTTTTGAAGTATCAGGGTTTCGGACGAAAACTCATTAGTTACACCGGCAATTCAAAATTTTAATAACTTATTACAACTCTGGACGTTTTTCGCATTCAGCATGCACCATTCAAAGCCACGTCATCAACTTTCAACCCTTTGTGACATAAATTGCTATTTTTAATGCATTTACTAATTTGTTTTGAGCTAAATGGCCCTGCAATTGAAAAGCTCTACAAATGTACTCTGAAAAGGTTGAAATTTCGCATGGTATCATCATTTCACCCGCATAGCATGTGCAAACAGTAGAGAGGGTCACCGGAAAAACAGGATGCACTTTGTGTGCAAACTGGACAATCTCTTTCGAAGTATCAGGGTTTCAGACGAAAACTCATCTGTTACACCGGCAATTCAAAATTTTAATAACTTATTACAACTCCGGACGTTTTTTGCATCCAGCATGCAAAATTCAAAGAAACGTCATCAACTTTCAACCCTTTCTGATATAATTTGCTATTTTAATGCATTTACTGATTTGTTTTGAGCTAAATGGCCCTGCAATTGAAAAGCTCTACAAATGAACTCTGAAAAGGTTGAAACTTGGCATGGTATCATCATTTCACCGGCAGAGCATGTGCAAAAAAGTAGAGAGGGTCACGGCAAAAACTGGATGCACTTCGTGTACAAACTGGACAATCTATTTCGAAGTATTAGGGTTTCGGACGAATACTCATCAGTTACATCGGCAAATCAAAATTTTAATAACTTATTACAACTCTGGACGTCTTTTGCATTCAGTATGCACCATTCAAAGCCACGTCATCAACTTTCAACCCTTTGTGACATAATTTGCTATTTTTAATGCATTTACTGATTTGTTTTGAGCTAAATGGCCCTGCAATTGAAAAGCTCTACAAATGAACTCTGAAAAGGTGGAAACTTGGCATGGTATAATCATTTCACCCGCATAGCATGTGCAAAAAAGTAGAGAGGGTCACGGCAAAAACTGGATGCACTTCGTGTACAAACTGGACAATCTGTTTCGAAGTATTAGGGTTTCGGACGAAAACTCATTAGTTACACCGGCAATTCAAAATTTTAATAACTTATTACAACTCTGGACGTTTTTCGCATTCAGCATGCACCATTCAAAGCCACGTCATCAACTTTCAACCCTTTCTGACATAATTTGCTATTTTTAATGCATTTACTGATTTGTTTTGAGCTAAATGGCCCTGCAATTGAAAAGCTCTACAAATGAACTCTGAAAAGGTTGAAACTTGGCATGGTATCATCATTTCACCCGCAGAGCATGTGCAAAAAAGTAGAGAGGGTCATGGCAAAAACTGGATGCACTTCGTGTACAAACTGGACAATCTATTTCGAAGTATCAGGGTTTCGGACGAATACTCATCAGTTACATCGGCAATTCAAAATTTTAATAACTTATTACAACTCTGGACGTCTTTTGTATTCAGTATGCACCATTCAAAGCCACGTCATCAACTTTCAACCCTTTGTGACATAATTTGCTATTTTTAATGCATTTACTGATTTGTTTTGAGCTAAATGGCCCTGCAATTGAAAAGCTCTACAAATGAACTCCGAAACGGTTGAAACTTGGCATGGTATCATCATTTCACCCGCATAGCATGTGCAAAAAAGTAGAGAGGGTCACGGCAAAAACTGGAGGCACTTCGTGTACAAACTGGACAATCTCTTTCGAAGTATAAGGTTTCGGACGAAAACTCATCTGTTACACCGGCAATTCAAAATTTTAATAAGTTTTTATAACTCTGGACGTCTTTTGCATTCTGCATGCACCATTCAAAGCCACGTCATCAACTTTCAACCCTTTGTGACATAATTTGCTATTTTTAATGCATTTACTGATTTGTTTTGAGCTAAATGGCCCTGCAATTGAAAAGCTCTACAAATGAACTCTGAAAAGGTTGAAACTTGGCATGGTATCATCATTTCACCCGCATAGCATGTGCAAAAAAGTAGAGAGGGTCACGGCAAAAACTGGATGCACTTCGTGTACAAACTGGACAATCTGTTTCGAAGTATCACGGTTTCGGACGAAAACTCATTAGTTACACCGGCAATTCAAAATTTTAATAACTTATTACAACTCTGGACGTTTTTCGCATTCAGCATGCACCATTCAAAGCCACGTTATCAACTTTCAACCCTTTGTGACATAATTTGCTATTTTTAATGCATTTACTAATTTGTTTTGAGCTAAATGGCCCTGCAATTGAAAAACTCTACAAATGAACTCTGAAAAGGTTGAAACTTGGCATGGTATCATCATTTCACCCGCATAGCATGTGCAAAAAAGTAGAGAGGGTCACGGCAAAAACTGGAGGCACTTCGTGTACAAACTGGACAATCTCTTTCGAAGTATCAGGGTTTTGAACGAAAACTCATCTGTTACATCGGCAATTCAAAATTTTAATAACTTATTACAACTCTGGACGTCTTTTCCATCCAGTATGCACCATTCAAAGCCACATCATCAACTTTCAACCCTTTGTGACATAATTAGCAACTTTTAATGCATTCACTGATTTGTTTTGAGCTAAATGGCCCTGAAATTGAAAAGCTCTACAAATGAACTCCGAAAAGGTTGAAACTTGGCATGGTATCATCATTTCACCCGCATAAGATGTGCAAAAAAGTAGAGAGGGTCACGGCAAAAACTGGAGGCACTTCGTGTACAAACTGGACAATCTCTTTCGAAGTATCAGGGTTTCGGACGAAAACTCATCTGTTACACCGGCACTTCAAAATTTTAATAACTTATTACAACGCTGGACGTCCTTTGCATTCAGCATGCACCATTCAAAGCCACGTCATCAACTTTCAACCCTTTGTGACATAATTTGCTATTTTCAATGCATTTACTGATTTGTTTTCAGCTAAATGGCCCTGCAATTGAAAAGCTCTACAAATGAACTCTGAAAAGGTGGAAACTTGGCATGGTATCATCATTTCACCCGCATAGCATGTGCAAAAAAGTAGAGAGGGTCACGGCAAAAACTGGAGGCACTTCGTGTACAAACTGGACAATCTCTTTCGAAGTATCAGGGCTTCGGACGAAAACTCATCTGTTACACCGGCAATTCAAAATTTTAGTAACTTATTACAACGCTGGACGTCCTTTGCATTCAGCATGCACCATTCAAAGCCACGTCATCAACTTTCAACCCTTTGTGACATAATTTGCTATTTTCAATGCATTTACTGATTTGTTTTCAGCTAAATGGCCCTGCAATTGAAAAGCTCTACAAATGAACTCTGAAAAGGTGGAAACTTGGCATGGTATCATCATTTCACCCGCATAGCATGTGCAAAAAAGTAGAGAGGGTCACGGCAAAAACTGGATGCACTTCGTGTACAAACTGGACAATCTGTTTCGAAGTATCAGGGTTTCGGACGAAAACTCATTAGTTACACCGGCAATTCAAAATTTTAATAACTTATTACAACTCTGGACGTTTTTCGCATTCAGCATGCACCATTCAAACCCACGTCATCAACTTTCAACCCTTTGTGACATAAATTGCTATTTTTAATGCATTTGCTAATTTGTTTTGAGCTAAATGGCCCTGCAATTGAAAAGCTCTACAAATGTACTCTGAAAAGGTTGAAATTTCGCATGGTATCATCATTTCACCCGCATAGCATGTGCAAACAGTAGAGAGGGTCACCGGAAAAACAGGATGCACTTTGTGTGCAAGCTGGACAATCTCTTTCGAAGTATCAGGGTTTCAGACGAAAACTCATCTGTTACACCGGCAATTCAAAATTTTAATAACTTATGACAACTCCGGACGTTTTTTGCATCCAGCATGCAAAATTCAAAGAAACATCATCAACTTTCAACCCTTTCTGATATAATTTGCTATTTTAATGCATTTACTGATTTGTTTTGAGCTAAATGGCCCTGCAATTGAAAAGCTCTACAAATGAACTCTGAAAAGGTTGAAACTTGGCATGGTATCATCATTTCACCGGCAGAGCATGTGCAAAAAAGTAGAGAGGGTCACGGCAAAAACTGGATGCACTTCGTGTACAAACTGGACAATCTGTTTCGAAGTATAAGGGTTTCGGACGAATACTCATCAGTTACATCGGCAAATCAAAATTTTAATAACTTATTACAACTCTGGACGTCTTTTGCATTCAGTATGCACCATTCAAAGCCACGTCATCAACTTTCAACCCTTTGTGACATAATTTGCTATTTTTAATGCATTTACTGATTTGTTTTGAGCTAAATGGCCCTGCAATTGAAAAGCTCTACAAATGAACTCTGAAAAGGTGGAAACTTGGCATGGTATAATCATTTCACCCGCATAGCATGTGCAAAAAAGTAGAGAGGGTCACGGCAAAAACTGGATGCACTTCGTGTACAAACTGGACAATCTGTTTCGAAGTATCAGGGTTTCGGACGAAAACTCATTAGTTACACCGGCAATTCAAAATTTTAATAACTTATTACAACTCTGGACGTTTTTCGCATTCAGCATGCACCATTCAAAGCCACGTCATCAACTTTCAACCCTTTGTGACATAATTTGCTATTTTTAATGCATTTACTGATTTGTTTTGAGCTAAATGGCCCTGCAATTGAAAAGCTCTACAAATGAACTCTGAAAAGGTTGAAACTTGCCATGGTATCATCATTTCACCGGCAGAGCATGTGCAAAAAAGTAGAGAGGGTCACGGCAAAAACTGGATGCACTTCGTGTACAAACTGGACAATCTGTTTCAAAGTATCACGGTTTCGGACGAAAACTCATTAGTTACACCGGCAATTCAAAATTTTAATAACTTATTACAACTCTGGACGTTTTTCGCATTCAGCATGCACCATTCAAAGCCACGTTATCAACTTTCAACCCTTTGTGACATAATTTGCTATTTTTAATGCATTTACTAATTTGTTTTGAGCTAAATGGCCCTGCAATTGAAAAACTCTACAAATGAACTCTGAAAAGGTTGAAACTTGGCATGGTATCATCATTTCACCCGCATAGCATGTGCAAAAAAGTAGAGAGGGTCACGGCAAAAACTGGAGGCACTTCGTGTACAAACTGGACAATCTCTTTCGAAGTATCTGGGTTTTGAACGAAAACTCATCTGTTACATCGGCAATTCAAAATTTTAATAACTTATTACAACTCTGGACGTCTTTTGCATTCAGTATGCACCATTCAAAGCCACGTCATCAACTTTCAACCCTTTGTGACATAATTTGCTATTTTTAATGCATTTACTGATTTGTTTTGAGCTAAATGGCCCTGCAATTGAAAAGCTCTACAAATGAACTCTGAAAAGGTGGAAACTTGGCATGGTATAATCATTTCACCCGCATAGCATGTGCAAAAAAGTAGAGAGGGTCACGGCAAAAACTGGATGCACTTCGTGTACAAACTGGACAATCTGTTTCGAAGTATCAGGGTTTCGGACGAAAACTCATTAGTTACACCGGCAATTCAAAATTTTAATAACTTATTACAACTCTGGACGTTTTTCGCATTCAGCATGCACCATTCAAAGCCACGTCATCAACTTTCAACCCTTCGTGACATAATTTGCTATTTTTAATGCATTTACTGATTTGTTTTGAGCTAAATGGCCCTGCAATTGAAAAGCTCTACAAATGAACTCCGAAAAGGTTGAAACTTGGCATGGTATCATCATTTCACCCGCATAGCATGTGCAAAAAAGTAGAGAGGGTCACGGCAAAAACTGGATGCACTTCGTGTACAAAGTGGACAATCTGTTTCGAAGTATCAGGGTTTCAGAAGTAAACTCATCTGTTACACCGGCAAATCAAAATTTTAATAACTTATTACAACTCCGGATGTTTTTTGCATCCAGCATGCAAAATTCAAAGCCACGTCATCAACTTTCAACCCTTTATGACATAATTTGCTATTCTTAATGCATTTACTGATTTGTTTTGAGCTAAATGGCCCTGCAATTGAAAAGCTCTACAAATGAACTCTGAAAAGGTTGAAACTTGGCATGGTATCATCATTTCACCCGCAGAGCATGTGCAAAAAAGTAGAGAGGGTCATGGCAAAAACTGGATGCACTTCGTGTACAAACTGGACAATCTATTTCGAAGTATCAGGGTTTCGGACGAATACTCATCAGTTAATTCAAAATTTTAATAACTTATTACACCTCTGGACGTCTTTTGCATTCAGTATGCACCATTCAAAGCCACGTCATCAACTTTCAACCCTTTGTGACATAATTTGCTATTTTTAATGCATTTACTGATTTGTTTTGAGCTAAATGGCCCTGTAATTGAAAAGCTCTACAAATGAACTCTGAAAAGGTTGAAACTTCGCATGGTATAATCATTTCACCCGCATAGCATGTGCAAAAAAGTAGAGAGCGTCACGGCAAAAACTGGATGCACTTCGTGTACAAACTGGACAATCTGTTTCGAAGTATCAGGGTTTCGGACGAAAACTCATTAGTAACACCGGCAATTCAAAATTTTAATAACTTATTACAACTCTGGACGTTTTTCGCATTCAGCATGCACCATTCAAAGCCACGTCATTAACTTTCAACCCTTTGTGACATAATTTGCTATTTTTAATGCATTTACTGATTTGTTTTGAGCTAAATGGCCCTGCAATTGAAAAGCTCTACAAATGAACTCTGAAAAGGTTGAAATTTGCCATGGTATCATCATTTCACCCGCATATCATGTGCAAAAAAGTAGAGAATGTCACGGCAAAAACTGGAGGCACTTCGTGTACAAACTGGACAATCTCTTTCGAAGTATCAGGGTTTCGGACGAAAACTCATCTGTTACATCGGCAATTCAAAATTTTAATAACTTATTACAACTCTGGACGTCTTTTGCATTCAGCATGCACCATTCAAAGCCACGTCATCAACTTTCAACCCTTTGTGACATAATTTGCTATTTTTAATGCATTTACTAATTTGTTTTGAGCTAAATGGCCCTGCAATTGAAAAGCTCTACAAATGAACTCTGAAAAGGTATAAACTTGGCATGGTATCATCATTTCACCCGCATAGCATGTGCAAAAAAGTAGAGACGGTCACGGCAAAAACTGGATGCACTTCGTGTACAAACTGGACAATCTCTTTCGAAGTATAAGGTTTCGGACGAAAACTCATCTGTTACACCGGCAATTCAAAATTTTAATAAGTTATTACAACTCTGGACGTCTTTTGCATTCAGCATGCACCATTCAAAGCCACGTCATCAACTTTCAACCCTTTGTGACATAATTTGCTATTTTTAATGCATTTACTAATTTGTTTTGAGCTAAATGGCCCTGCAATTGAAAAGCTCTACAAATGAACTCTGAAAAGGTTGAAACTTGGCATGGTATCATCATCTCACCCGCATAGCATGTGCAAAAAAGTAGAGAGGGTCACGGCAAAAACTGGATGCACTTCGTGTACAAACTGGACAATCTCTTTCGAAGTATAAGGTTTCGGACGAAAACTCATCTGTTACACCGGCAATTCAAAATTTTAATAAGTTATTACAACTCTGGACGTCTTTTGCATTCAGCATGCACCATTCAAAGCCACGTCATCAACTTTCAACCCTTTGTGACATAATTTGCTATTTTTAATGGATTTACTGATTTGTTTTGAGCTTAATGGCCCTGCAATTGAAAAGCTCTACAAATGAACTCTGAAAAGGTTGAAACTTGGCGTGGTATCATCATTTCACCAGCATAGCATGTGCAAAAAAGTAGAGAGGGTCACGGCAAAAACTGGATGCACTTCGTGTACAAACTGGACAATCTGTTTCGAAGTATCAGGGTTTCGGACGAAAACTCATTAGTTACACCGGCAATTCAAAATTTTAATAACTTTTTACAACTCTGGACGTTTTTCGCATTCAGCATGCACCATTCAAAGCCACGTCATCAACTTTCAACCCTTTGTGACATAATTTGCTATTTTTAATGCATTTACTAATTTGTTTTGAGCTAAATGGCCCTGCAATTGAAAAGCTCTACAAATGAACTCTGAAAAGGTTGAAACTTGGCATGGTATCATCATTTCACCCCGCATAGCATGTGCAAAAAAGTAGAGAGGGTCACGGCAAAAACTGGAGGCACTTCGTGTACAAACTGGACAATCTCTTTCGAAGTATCAGGGTTTCGAACGAAAACTCATCTGTTACATCGGCAATTCAAAATTTTAATAACTTATTACAACTCTGGACGTCTTTTCCATTCAGTATGCACCATTCAAAGCCACATCATCAACTTTCAACCCTTTGTGACATAATTTGCAACTTTTAATGCATTTACTGATTTGTTTTGAGCTAAATGGCCCTGAAATTGAAAAGCTCTACAAATTAACTCCGAAAAGGTTGAAACTTGGCATGGTATCATCATTTCACCCGCATAGCATGTGCAAAAAAGTAGAGAGGGTCACGGCAAAAACTGGAGGCACTTCGTGTACAAACTGGACAATCTCTTTCGAAGTATTAGGGTTTCGGACGAAAACTCATCTGTTACATTGACAATTCAAAATTTTAATAACTTATTACAACTCTGGACGTCTTTTGCATTCAGCATGCACCATTCAAAGCCACGTCATCAACTTTCAACCCTTTGTGACATAATTTGCTATTTTTAATGCATTTACTGATTTGTTTTGAGCTAAATGGCCCTGCAATTGAAAAGCTCTACAAATGAACTCTAAAAAGGTTGAAACTTGGCATGGTATCATCATTTCACCCGCATAGCATGTGCAAAAAAGTAGAGAGGGTCACGGCAAAAACTGCATGCACTTCATGTACAAATTGGACAATCTGTTTCGAAGTATCAGGGTTTCGGACGAAAACTCATTAGTTACACCGGCAATTCAAAATTTTAATAACTTATTACAACTCTGGACATTTTTCGCATTCAGCATGCACCATTCAAAGCCACGTCATCAACATTCAACCCTTTGTGACATAAATTGCTATTTTTAATGCATTTACTAATTTGTTTTGAGCTAAATGGCCCTGCAATTGAAAAGCTCTACAAATGTACTCTGAAAAGGTTGAAACTTGGCATGGTATCATCATTTCACCCGCATAGCATGTGCAAACAGTAGAGAGGGTCACCGGAAAAACTGGATGCACTTTGTGTGCAAACTGGACAATCTCTTTCGAAGTATCAGGGTTTCAGACGTAAACTCATCTGTTACACCGGCAATTCAAAATTTTAATAACTTATTACAACTCCCGACGTTTTTTGCATCCAGCATGCAAAATTCAAAGCCACGTCATCAACTTTCAACCCTTTCTGACATAATTTGCTATTTCTAATGCATTTACTGATTTGTTTTGAGCTAAATGGCCCTGCAATTGAAAAGCTCTACAAATGAACTCTGAAAAGGTTGAAACTTGGCATGGTATCATCATTTCACCCGCAGAGCATGTGCAAAAAAGTAGAGAGGGTCATGGCAAAAACTGGATGCACTTCGTGTACAAACTGGACAATCTGTTTCGAAGTATCAGGGTTTCGGACGAATACTCATCAGTTAATCGGCAATTCAAAATTTTAATAACTTATTACACCTCTGGACGTCTTTTGCATTCAGTATGCACCATTCAAAGCCACGTCATCAACTTTCAACCCTTTGTGACAGAATTTGCTATTTTTAATGCATTTACTGATTTGTTTTGAGCTAAATGGCCCTGCAATTGAAAAGCTCTACAAATGAACTCTGAAAAGGTGGAAACTTGGCATGGTATAATCATTTCACCCGCATAGCATGTGCAAAAAAGTAGAGAGGGTCACGGCAAAAACTGGATGCACTTCGTGTACAAACTGGACAATCTGTTTCGAAGTATCAGGGTTTCGGACGAAAACTCATTAGTTACACCGGCAATTCAAAATTTTAATAACTTATTACAACTCTGGACGTTTTTCGCATTCAGCATGCACCATTCAAAGCCACGTCATCAACTTTCAACCCTTCGTGACATAATTTGCTATTTTTAATGCATTTACTGATTTGTTTTGAGCTAAATGGCCCTGCAATTGAAAAGCTCTACAAATGAACTCCGAAAAGGTTGAAACTTGGCATGGTATCATCATTTCACCCGCATAGCATGTGCAAAAAAGTAGAGAGGGTCACGGCAAAAACTGGATGCACTTCGTGTACAAAGTGGACAATCTGTTTCGAAGTATCAGGGTTTCAGAAGTAAACTCATCTGTTACACCGGCAATTCAAAATTTTAATAACTTATTACAACTCCGGACGTTTTTTGCATCCAGCATGCAAAATTCAAAGCCACGTCATCAACTTTCAACCCTTTATGACATAATTTGCTATTCTTAATGCATTTACTGATTTGTTTTGAGCTAAATGGCCCTGCAATTGAAAAGCTCTACAAATGAACTCTGAAAAGGTTGAAACTTGGCATGGTATCATCATTTCACCCGCAGAGCATGTGCAAAAAAGTAGAGAGGGTCATGGCAAAAACTGGATGCACTTCGTGTACAAACTGGACAATCTATTTCGAAGTATCAGGGTTTCGGACGAATACTCATCAGTTAATTCAAAATTTTAATAACTTATTACACCTCTGGACGTCTTTTGCATTCAGTATGCACCATTCAAAGCCACGTCATCAACTTTCAACCCTTTGTGACATAATTTGCTATTTTTAATGCATTTACTGATTTGTTTTGAGCTAAATGGCCCTGTAATTGAAAAGCTCTACAAATGAACTCTGAAAAGGTTGAAACTTCGCATGGTATAATCATTTCACCCGCATAGCATGTGCAAAAAAGTAGAGAGCGTCACGGCAAAAACTGGATGCACTTCGTGTACAAACTGGACAATCTGTTTCGAAGTATCAGGGTTTCGGACGAAAACTCATTAGTAACACCGGCAATTCAAAATTTTAATAACTTATTACAACTCTGGACGTTTTTCGCATTCAGCATGCACCATTCAAAGCCACGTCATTAACTTTCAACCCTTTGTGACATAATTTGCTATTTTTAATGCATTTACTGATTTGTTTTGAGCTAAATGGCCCTGCAATTGAAAAGCTCTACAAATGAACTCTGAAAAGGTTGAAATTTGCCATGGTATCATCATTTCACCCGCATATCATGTGCAAAAAAGTAGAGAATGTCACGGCAAAAACTGGAGGCACTTCGTGTACAAACTGGACAATCTCTTTCGAAGTATCAGGGTTTCGGACGAAAACTCATCTGTTACATCGGCAATTCAAAATTTTAATAACTTATTACAACTCTGGACGTCTTTTGCATTCAGCATGCACCATTCAAAGCCACGTCATCAACTTTCAACCCTTTGTGACATAATTTGCTATTTTTAATGCATTTACTAATTTGTTTTGAGCTAAATGGCCCTGCAATTGAAAAGCTCTACAAATGAACTCTGAAAAGGTATAAACTTGGCATGGTATCATCATTTCACCCGCATAGCATGTGCAAAAAAGTAGAGACGGTCACGGCAAAAACTGGATGCACTTCGTGTACAAACTGGACAATCTCTTTCGAAGTATAAGGTTTCGGACGAAAACTCATCTGTTACACCGGCAATTCAAAATTTTAATAAGTTATTACAACTCTGGACGTCTTTTGCATTCAGCATGCACCATTCAAAGCCACGTCATCAACTTTCAACCCTTTGTGACATAATTTGCTATTTTTAATGCATTTACTAATTTGTTTTGAGCTAAATGGCCCTGCAATTGAAAAGCTCTACAAATGAACTCTGAAAAGGTTGAAACTTGGCATGGTATCATCATCTCACCCGCATAGCATGTGCAAAAAAGTAGAGAGGGTCACCGGAAAAACTGGATGCACTTTGTGTGCAAACTGGACAATCTCTTTCGAAGTATCAGGGTTTCAGACGTAAACTCATCTGTTACACCGGCAATTCAAAATTTTAATAACTTATTACAACTCTCGACGTTTTTTGCATCCAGCATGCAAAATTCAAAGCCACGTCATCAACTTTCAACCCTTTCTGACATAATTTGCTATTTCTAATGCATTTACTGATTTGTTTTGAGCTAAATGGCCCTGCAATTGAAAAGCTCTACAAATGAACTCTGAAAAGGTTGAAACTTGGCATGGTATCATCATTTCACCCGCAGAGCATGTGCAAAAAAGTAGAGAGGGTCATGGCAAAAACTGGATGCACTTCGTGTACAAACTGGACAATCTGTTTCGAAGTATCAGGGTTTCGGACGAATACTCATCAGTTAATCGGCAATTCAAAATTTTAATAACTTATTACACCTCTGGACGTCTTTTGCATTCAGTATGCACCATTCAAAGCCACGTCATCAACTTTCAACCCTTTGTGACAGAATTTGCTATTTTTAATGCATTTACTGATTTGTTTTGAGCTAAATGGCCCTGTAATTGAAAAGCTCTACAAATGAACTCTGAAAAGGTTGAAACTTCGCATGGTATCATCATTTCACCCGCATAGCATGTGCAAAAAAGTAGAGAGCGTCACGGCAAAAACTGGATGCACTTCGTGTACAAACTGGACAATCTGTTTCGAAGTATCAGGGTTTCGGACGAAAACTCATTAGTTACACCGGCAATTCAAAATTTTAATAACTTATTACAACTCTGGACGTTTTTCCCATTTAGCATGCACCATTCAAAGCCACGTCATTAACTTTCAACCCTTTGTGACATAATTTGCTATTTTTAATGCATTTACTGATTTGTTTTGAGCTAAATGGCCCTGCAATTGAAAAGCTCTACAAATGAACTCTGAAAAGGTTGAAACTTGCCATGGTATCATCATTTCACCCGCATATCATGTGCAAAAAAGTAGAGAGGGTCACGGCAAAAACTGGAGGCACTTCGTGTACAAACTGGACAATCTCTTTCGAAGTATCAGGGTTTCGAACGAAAACTCATCTGTTACATCGGCAATTCAAAATTTTAATAACTTATTACAACTCTGGACGTCTTTTCCATTCAGTATGCACCATTCAAAGCCACATCATCAACTTTCAACCCTTTGTGACATAATTTGCAACTTTTAATGCATTTACTGATTTGTTTTGAGCTAAATGGCCCTGAAATTGAAAAGCTCTACAAATTAACTCCGAAAAGGTTGAAATTTGGCATGGTATCATCATTTCACCCGCATAGCATGTGCAAAAAAGTAGAGAGGGTCACGGCAAAAACTGGAGGCACTTCGTGTACAAACTGGACAATCTCTTTCGAAGTATAAGGTTTCGGACGAAAACTCATCTGTTACACCGGCAATTCAAAATTTTAATAAGTTATTACAACTCTGGACGTCTTTTGCATTCAGCATGCACCATTAAAAGCCACGTCATCAACTTTCAACCCTTTGTGACATAATTTGCTATTTTTAATGGATTTACTGATTTGTTTTGAGCTTAATGGCCCTGCAATTGAAAAGCCCTACAAATGAACTCTGAAAAGGTTGAAACTTGGCGTGGTATCATCATTTCACCCGCATAGCATGTGCAAAAAAGTAGAGAGGGTCACGGCAAAAACTGGATGCACTTAGTGTACAAACTGGACAATCTGTTTCGAAGTATCAGGGTTTCGGACGAAAACTCATTAGTTACACCGGCAATTCAAAATTTTAATAACTTATTACAACTCTGGACGTTTTTCGCATTCAGCATGCACCATTCAAAGCCACGTCATCAACTTTCAACCCTTTGTGACATAATTTGCTATTTTTAATGCATTTACTAATTTGTTTTGAGCTAAATGGCCCTGAAATTGAAAAGCTCTACAAATGAACTCTGAAAAGGTTGAAACTTGGCATGGTATCATCATTTCACCCGCATAGCATGTGCAAAAAAGTAGAGAGGGTCACGGCAAAAACTGGAGGCACTTCGTGTACAAACTGGACAATCTCTTTCGAAGTATCAGGGTTTCGAACGAAAACTCATCTGTTACATCGGCAATTCAAAATTTTAATAACTTATTACAACTCTGGACGTCTTTTCCATTCAGTATGCACCATTCAAAGCCACATCATCAACTTTCAACCCTTTGTGACATAATTTGCAACTTTTAATGCATTTACTGATTTGTTTTGAGCTAAATGGCCCTGAAATTGAAAAGCTCTACAAATTAACTCTGAAAAGGTTGAAACTTGGCATGGTATCATCATTTCACCCGCATAGCATGTGCAAAAAAGTAGAGAGGGTCACGGCAAAAACTGGAGGCACTTCGTGTACAAACTGGACAATCTCTTTCGAAGTATTAGGGTTTCGGACGAAAACTCATCTGTTACATTGACAATTCAAAATTTTAATAACATATTACAACTCTGGACGTCTTTTGCATTCAGCATGCACCATTCAAAGCCACGTCATCAACTTTCAACCCTTTGTGACATAATTTGCTATTTTTAATGCATTTACTTATTTGTTTTGAGCTAAATGGCCCTGCAATTGAAAAGCTCTACAAATGAACTCTAAAAAGGTTGAAACTTGGCATGGTATCATCATTTCACCCGCATAGCATGTGCAAAAAAGTAGAGAGGGTCACGGCAAAAACTGCATGCACTTCATGTACAAATTGGACAATCTGTTTCGAAGTATCAGGGTTTCGGACGAAAACTCATTAGTTACACCGGCAATTCAAAATTTTAATAACTTATTACAACTCTGGACGTTTTTCGCATTCAGCATGCACCATTCAAAGCCACGTCATCAACATTCAACCCTTTGTGACATAAATTGCTATTTTTAATGCATTTACTAATTTGTTTTGAGCTAAATGGCCCTGCAATTGAAAAGCTCTACAAATGTACTCTGAAAAGGTTGAAACTTGGCATGGTATCATCATTTCACCCGCATAGCATGTGCAAACAGTAGAGAGGGTCACCGGAAAAACTGGATGCACTTTGTGTGCAAATTGGACAATCTCTTTCGAAGTATCAGGGTTTCAGACGTAAACTCATCTGTTACACCGGCAATTCAAAATTTTAATAACTTATTACAACTCCCGACGTTTTTTGCATCCAGCATGCAAAATTCAAAGCCACGTCATCAACTTTCAACCCTTTCTGACGTAATTTGCTATTTTTAATGCATTTACTGATTTGTTTTGAGCTAAATGGCCCTGCAATTGAAAAGCTCTACAAATGAACTCTGAAAAGGTTGAAACTTGGCATGGTATCATCATTTCACCCGCAGAGCATGTGCAAAAAAGTAGAGAGGGTCATGGCAAAAACTGAATGCACTTCGTGTACAAACTGGACAATCTGTTTCGAAGTATCAGGGTTTTGGACGAATACTCATCAGTTAATCGGCAATTCAAAATTTTAATAACTTATTACACCTCTGGACGTCTTTTGCATTCAGTATGCACCATTCAAAGCCACGTCATCAACTTTCAACCCTTTGTGACAAAATTTGCTATTTTTAATGCATTTACTGATTTGTTTTGACCTAAATGGCCCTGTAATTGAAAAGCTCTACAAATGAACTCTAAAAAGGTTGAAACTTGGCATGGTATCATCATTTCACCCGCATAGCATGTGTAAAAAAGTAGAGAGGGTCACGGCAAAAACTGCATGCACTTCATGTACAAATTGGACAATCTGTTTCGAAGTATCAGGGTTTCGGACGAAAACTCATTAGTTACACCGGCAATTCAAAATTTTAATAACTTATTACAACTCTGGACGTTTTTCGCATTCAGCATGCACCATTCAAAGCCACGTCATCAACATTCAACCCTTTGTGAGATAAATTGCAATTTTTAATGCATTTACTAATTTGTTTTGAGCTAAATGGCCCTGCAATTTAAAAGCTCTACAAATGTACTCTGAAAAGGTTGAAACTTGGCATGGTATCATCATTTCACCCGCATAGCATGTGCAAACAGTAGAGAGGGTCACCGGAAAAACTGGATGCTCTTTGTGTGCAAACTGGACAATCTCTTTCGAAGTATCAGGGTTTCAGACGTAAACTCATCTGTTACACCGGCAATTCAAAATTTTAATAACTTATTACAACTCCCGACGTTTTTTGCATCCAGCATGCAAAATTCAAAGCCACGTCATCAACTTTCAACCCTTTCTGACATAATTTGCTATTTTTAATGCATTTACTGATTTGTTTTGAGTTAAATGGCCCTGCAATTGAAAAGCTCTACAAATGAACTCTGAAAAGGTTGAAACTTGGCATGGTATCATCATTTCACCCGCAGAGCATGTGCAAAAAAGTAGAGAGGGTCATGGCAAAAACTGGATGCACTTCGTGTCCAAACTGGACAATCTGTTTCAAGTATCAGGGTTTCGGACGAATACTCATCAGTTAATCGGCAATTCAAAATTTTAATAACTTATTACACCTCTGGACGTCTTTTGCATTCAGTATGCACCATTCAAGGCCACGTCATCAACTTTCAACCCTTTGTGACAAAATTTGCTATTTTTAATGCATTTACTGATTTGTTTTGAGCTAAATGGCCCTGCAATTGAAAAGCTCTACAAATGAACTCTAAAAAGGTTGAAACTTGGCATGGTATCATCATTTCACCCGCATAGCATGTGCAAAAAAGTAGAGAGGGTCACGGCAAAAACTGCATGCACTTCATGTACAAATTGGACAATCTGTTTCGAAGTATTAGGGTTTCGGACGAAAACTCATTAGTTACACCGGCAATTCAAAATTTTAATAACTTATTACAACTCTGGACGTTTTTCGCATTCAGCATGCACCATTCAAAGCCACGTCATCAACATTCAACCCTTTGTGACATAAATTGCTATTTTTAATGCATTTACTAATTTGTTTTGAGCTAAATGGCCCTGCAATTGAAAAGCTCTACAAATGTACTCTGAAAAGGTTGAAACTTGGCATGGTATCATCATTTCACCCGCATAGCATGTGCAAACAGTAGAGAGGGTCACCGGAAAAACTGGATGCACTTTGTGTGCAAACTGGACAATCTCTTTCGAAGTATCAGGGTTTCAGACGTAAACTCATCTGTTACACCGGCAATTCAAAATTTTAATAACTTATTACAACTCCCGACGTTTTTTGCATCCAGCATGCAAAATTCAAAGCCACGTCATCAACTTTCAACCCTTTCTGACGTAATTTGCTATTTTTAATGCATTTACTGATTTGTTTTGAGCTAAATGGCCCTGCAATTGAAAAGCTCTACAAATGAACTCTGAAAAGGTTGAAACTTGGCATGGTATCATCATTTCACCCGCAGAGCATGTGCAAAAAAGTAGAGAGGGTCATGGCAAAAACTGGATGCACTTCGTGTACAAACTGGACAATCTGTTTCGAAGTATCAGGGTTTTGGACGAATACTCATCAGTTAATCGGCAATTCAAAATTTTAATAACTTATTACACCTCTGGACGTCTTTTGCATTCAGTATGCACCATTCAAAGCCACGTCATCAACTTTCAACCCTTTGTGACAAAATTTGCTATTTTTAATGCATTTACTGATTTGTTTTGACCTAAATGGCCCTGTAATTGAAAAGCTCTACACATGAACTCTAAAAAGGTTGAAACTTGGCATGGTATCATCATTTCACCCGCATAGCATGTGCAAAAAAGTAGAGAGGGTCACGGCAAAAACTGCATGCACTTCATGTACAAATTGGACAATCTGTTTCGAAGTATCAGGGTTTCGGACGAAAACTCGTTAGTTACACCGGCAATTCAAAATTTTAATAACTTATTACAACTCTGGACGTTTTTCGCATTCAGCATGCACCATTCAAAGCCACGTCATCAACATTCAACCCTTTGTGAGATAAATTGCAATTTTTAATGCATTTACTAATTTGTTTTGAGCTAAATGGCCCTGCAATTGAAAAGCTCTACAAATGTACTCTGAAAAGGTTGAAACTTGGCATGGTATCATCATTTCACCCGCATAGCATGTGCAAACAGTAGAGAGGGTCACCGGAAAAACTGGATGCTCTTTGTGTGCAAACTGGACAATCTCTTTCGAAGTATCAGGGTTTCAGACGTAAACTCATCTGTTACACCGGCAATTCAAAATTTTAATAACTTATTACAACTCCCGACGTTTTTTGCATCCAGCATGCAAAATTCAAAGCCACGTCATCAACTTTCAACCCTTTCTGACATAATTTGCTATTTTTAATGCATTTACTGATTTGTTTTGAGCTAAATGGCCCTGCAATTAAAAAGCTCTACAAATGAACTCTGAAAAGGTTGAAACTTGGCATGGTATCATCATTTCACCCGCAGAGCATGTGCAAAAAAGTAGAGAGGGTCATGGCAAAAACTGGATGCACTTCGTGTCCAAACTGGACAATCTGTTTCAAGTATCAGGGTTTCGGACGAATACTCATCAGTTAATCGGCAATTCAAAATTTTAATAACTTATTACACCTCTGGACGTCTTTTGCATTCAGTATGCACCATTCAAGGCCACGTCATCAACTTTCAACCCTTTGTGACAAAATTTGCTATTTTTAATGCATTTACTGATTTGTTTTGAGCTAAATGGCCCTGCAATTGAAAAGCTCTACAAATGAACTCTAAAAAGGTTGAAACTTGGCATGGTATCATCATTTCACCCGCATAGCATGTGCAAAAAAGTAGAGAGGGTCACGGCAAAAACTGCATGCACTTCATGTACAAATTGGACAATCTGTTTCGAAGTATTAGGGTTTCGGACGAAAACTCATTAGTTACACCGGCAATTCAAAATTTTAATAACTTATTACAACTCTGGACGTTTTTCGCATTCAGCATGCACCATTCAAAGCCACGTCATCAACATTCAACCCTTTGTGACATAAATTGCTATTTTTAATGCATTTACTAATTTGTTTTGAGCTAAATGGCCCTGCAATTGAAAAGCTCTACAAATGTACTCTGAAAAGGTTGAAACTTGGCATGGTATCATCATTTCACCCGCATAGCATGTGCAAACAGTAGAGAGGGTCACCGGAAAAACTGGATGCACTTTGTGTGCAAACTGGACAATCTCTTTCGAAGTATCAGGGTTTCAGACGTAAACTCATCTGTTACACCGGCAATTCAAAATTTTAATAACTTATTACAACTCCCGACGTTTTTTGCATCCAGCATGCAAAATTCAAAGCCACGTCATCAACTTTCAACCCTTTCTGACATAATTTGCTATTTTTAATGCATTTACTGATTAGTTTTGAGCTGAATGGCCCTGCAATTGAAAAGCTCTTCAAATGAACTCTGAAAAGGTTGAAACTTGGCATGGTATCATCATTTCACCCGCAGAGCATGTGCAAAAAAGTAGAGAGGGTCATGGCAAAAACTGGATGCACTTCGTGTACAAACTGGACAATCTGTTTCGAAGTATCAGGGTTTCGGACGAATACTCATCAGTTAATCGGCAATTCAAAATTTTAATAACTTATTACACCTCTGGACGTCTTTTGCATTCAGTATGCACCATTCAAAGCCACGTCATCAACTTTCAACCCTTTGTGACATAATTTGCTATTTTTAATGCATTTACTGATTTGTTTTGAGCTAAATGGCCCTGTAATTGAAAAGCTCTACAAATGAACTCTGAAAAGGTTGAAACTTCGCATGGTATCATCATTTCACCCGCATAGCATGTGCAAAAAAGTAGAGAGCGTCACGGCAAAAACTGGATGCACTTCGTGTACAAACTGGACAATCTGTTTCGAAGTATCAGGGTATCGGACGAAAACTCATTAGTTACACCGGCAATTCAAAATTTTAATAACTTTTTACAACTCCGGACGTTTTTCGCATTCAGCATGCACCATTCAAAGCCACGTCATTAACTTTCAACCCTTTGTGACATAATTTGCTATTTTTAATGCATTTACTGATTTGTTTTGAGCTAAATGGCCCTGCAATTGAAAAGCTCTACAAATGAACTCTGAAAAGGTTGAAACTTGCCATGGTATCATCATTTCACCCGCATATCATGTGCAAAAAAGTAGAGAGGGTCACGGCAAAAACTGGAGGCACTTCGTGTACAAACTGGACAATCTCTTTCGAAGTATCAGGGTTTCGAACGAAAACTCATCTGTTACATCGGCAATTCAAAATTTTAATAACTTATTACAACTCTGGACGTCTTTTCCATTCAGTATGCACCATTCAAAGCCACATCATCAACTTTCAACCCTTTGTGACATAATTTGCAACTTTTAATGCATTTACTGATTTGTTTTGAGCTAAATGGCCCTGAAATTGAAAAGCTCTACAAATTAACTCCGAAAAGGTTGAAACTTGGCATGGTATCATCATTTCACCCGCATAGCATGTGCAAAAAAGTAGAGAGGGTCACGGCAAAAACTGGAGGCACTTCGTGTACAAACTGGACAATCTCTTTCGAAGTATTAGGGTTTCGGACGAAAACTCATCTGTTACATTGACAATTCAAAATTTTAAGAAGTTATTACAACTCTGGACGTCTTTTGCATTCAGCATGCACCATTCAAAGCCACGTCATCAACTTTCAACCCTTTGTGACATAATTTGCTATTTTTAATGCATTTACTGATTTGTTTTGAGCTAAATGGCCCTGCAATTGAAAAGCTCTACAAATGAACTCTAAAAAGGTTGAAACTTGGCATGGTATCATCATTTCACCCGCATAGCATGTGCAAAAAAGTAGAGAGGGTCACGGCAAAAACTGCATGCACTTCATGTACAAAGTGGACAATCTCTTTCGAAGTATCAGGGTTTCAGACGTAAACTCATCTGTTACACCGGCAATTCAAAATTTTAATAACTTCTTACAACTCCGGACATTTTTTGCATCC
Organism: Aegilops tauschii subsp. strangulata; assembly: GCF_002575655.3. NCBI lineage: Eukaryota > Viridiplantae > Streptophyta > Magnoliopsida > Poales > Poaceae > Aegilops > Aegilops tauschii. Next base: position 109,211 of record NW_027332536.1, read on the forward strand.
AGCATGCAAAATTCAAAGCCACGTCATCAACTTTCAACCCTTTCTGACATAATTTGCTATTTTTAATGCATTTAGTGATTTGTTTTGAGCTAAATGGCCCTGCAATTGAAAAGCTCTACAAATGAACTCTGAAAAGGTTGAAACTTGGCATGGTATCATCATTTCACCCGCCGAGCATGTGCAAAAAAGTAGAGAGGTTCATGGCAAAAACTGGATGCACTTCGTGTACAAACTGGACAATCTGTTTCGAAGTATCAGGGTTTCGGACGAATACTCATCAGTTAATCGGCAATTCAAAATTTTAATAACTTATTACACCTCTGGACGTCTTTTGCATTCAGTATGCACCATTCAAAGCCACGTCATCAACTTTCAACCCTTTGTGACATAATTTGCTATTTTTAATGCATTTACTGATTTGTTTTGAGCTAAATGGCCCTGTAATTGAAAAGCTCTACAAATGAACTCTGAAAAGGTTGAAACTTCGCATGGTATCATCATTTCACCCGCATAGCATGTGCAAACAGTAGAGAGGGTCACCGGAAAAACTGGATGCTCTTTGTGTGCAAACTGGACAATCTCTTTCGAAGTATCAGGGTTTCAGACGTAAACTCATCTGTTACACCGGCAATTCAAAATTTTAATAACTTATTACAACTCCCGACGTTTTTTGCATCCAGCATGCAAAATTCAAAGCCACGTCATCAACTTTCAACCCTTTCTGACATAATTTGCTATTTTTAATGCATTTACTGATTTGTTTTGAGCTAAATGGCCCTGCAATTGAAAAGCTCTACAAATGAACTCTGAAAAGGTTGAAACTTGCCATGGTATCATCATTTCACCCGCATATCATGTGCAAAAATCTAGAGAGGGTCATGGCAAAAACTGGATGCACTTCGTGTCCAAACTGGACAATCTCTTTCGAAGTATCAGGGTTTCGGACGAAAACTCATCTGTTACATCGGCAATTCAAAATTTTAATAACTTATTACAACTCTGGACGTCTTTTGCATTCAGCATGCACCATTCAAAGCCACGTCATCAACTTTCAACCCTTTGTGACATAATTTGCTATTTTTAATGCATTTACTAATTTGTTTTGAGCTAAATGGCCCTGCAATTGAAAAGCTCTACAAATGAACTCTGAAAAGGTTGAAACTTGGCATGGTATCATCATTTCACCCGCCGAGCATGTGCAAAAAAGTAGAGAGGGTCATGGCAAAAACTGGATGCACTTCGTGTACAAACTGGACAATCTGTTTCGAAGTATCAGGGTTTCGGACGAATACTCATCAGTTAATCGGCAATTCAAAATTTTAATAACTTATTACACCTCTGGACGTCTTTTGCATTCAGTATGCACCATTCAAAGCCACGTCATCAACTTTCAACCCTTTGTGACATAATTTGCTATTTTTAATGCATTTACTGATTTGTTTTGAGCTAAATGGCCCTGTAATTGAAAAGCTCTACAAATGAACTCTGAAAAGGTTGAAACTTCGCATGGTATCATCATTTCACCCGCATAGCATGTGCAAAAAAGTAGAGAGCGTCACGGCAAAAACTGGATGCACTTCGTGTACAAACTGGACAATCTGTTTCGAAGTATGAGGGTTTCGGACGAAAACTCATTAGTTACACAGGCAATTCAAAATTTTAATAACTTATTACAACTCTGGACGTTTTTCGCATTCAGCATGCACCATTCAAAGCCACGTCATTAACTTTCAACCCTTTGTGACATAATTTGCTATTTTTAATGCATTTACTGATTTGTTTTGAGCTAAATGGCCCTGCAATTGAAAAGCTCTACAAATGAACTCTGAAATGGTTGAAACTTGCCATGGTATCATCATTTCACCCGCATATCATGTGCAAAAATCTAGAGACGGTCACGGCAAAAACTGGATGCACTTCGTGTACAAACTGGACAATCTCTTTCGAAGTATAAGGTTTCGGACGAAAACTCATCTGTTACACCGGCAATTCAAAATTTAATTAAGTTATTACAACTCTGGACTTCTTTTGCATTCAGCATGCACCATACAAAGCCACGTCATCAACTTTCAACCCTTTGTGACATAATTTGCTATTTTTAATGCATTTACTAATTTGTTTTGAGCTAAATGGCCCTGCAATTGAAAAGCTCGACAAATGAACTCTGAAAAGGTTGAAACTTGGCATAGTATCATCATTTCACGCGCATAGCATGTGCAAAAAAGTAGAGAGGGTCACGGCAAAAACTGGATGCACTTCGTGTACAAACTGGACAATCTCTTTCGAAGTATAAGGTTTCGGACGAAAACTCATCTGTTACACGGGCAATTCAAAATTTTAATAACTTATTACAACTCTGGATGTCTTTTGCATTCAGCATGCACCATTCAAAGCCACGTCATCAACTTTCAACCCTTTGTGACATAATTTGCTATTTTTAATGCATTTACTGATTTGTTTTGAGCTTAATGGCCCTGCAATTGAAAAGCTCTACAAATGAACTCTGAAAAGGTTATAACTTGGCGTGGTATCATCATTTCGCCCGCATAGCATGTGCAAAAAAGTAGAGAGGGTCACGGCAAAAACTGGATGCACTTCGTGTACAAACTGGACAATCTGTTTCGAAGTATCAGGGTTTCGGACGAAAACTCATTAGTTACACCGGCAATTCAATATTTTAATAATTTATTACAACTCTGGACGTTTTTCGCATTCAGCATGCACCATTCAAAGCCAGGTCATCAACTTTCAACCCTTTGTGACATAATTTGCTATTTTTAATGCATTTACTAATTTGTTTTGAGCTAAATGGCCCTGCAATTGAAAAGCTCTACAAATGAACTCTGAAAAGGTTGAAACTTGGCATGGTATCATAATTTCACCCGCATAGCATGTGCAAAAAAGTAGAGAGGGTCACGGCAAAAACTGGAGGCACTTCGTGTACAAACTGGACAATCTCTTTCGAAGTATCAGGGTTTCGAACGAAAACTCATCTATTACATCGGCAATTCAAAATTTTAATAACTTATTACAACTCTGGACGTCTTTTCCATTCAGTATGCACCATTCAAAGCCACATCATCAACTTTCAACCCTTTGTGACATAATTTGCAACTTTTAATGCATTTACTGATTTGTTTTGAGCTAAATGGCCCTGAAATTGAAAAGCTCTACAAATTAACTCCGAAAAGGTTGAAACTTGGCATGGTATCATCATTTCACCCGCATAGCATGTGCAAAAAAGTAGAGAGGGTCACGGCAAAAACTGGAGGCACTTCGTGTACAAACTGGACAATCTCTTTCGAAGTATTAGGGTTTCGGACGAAAACTCATCTGTTACATTGACAATTCAAAATTATAATAACTTATTACAACTCTGGACGTCTTTTGCATTCAGCATGCACCATTCAAAGCCACGTCATCAACTTTCAACCCTTTGTGACATAATTTGCTATTTTTAATGCATTTACTGATTTGTTTTGAGCTAAATGGCCCTGCAATTGAAAAGCTCTACAAATGAACTCTAAAAAGGTTGAAACTTGGCATTGTATCATCATTTCACCCGCATAGCATGTGCAAAAAAGTAGAGAGGGTCACGGCAAAAACTGCATGCACTTCGTGTACAAATTGGACAATCTGTTTCGAAGTATCAGGGTTTCGGACGAAAACTCATTAGTTACACCGGCAATTCAAAATTTTAATGACTTATTAGAACTCTGGACGTTTTTCGCATTCAGCATGCACCATTCAAAGCCACGTCATCAACATTCAACCCTTTGTGACATAAATTGCTATTTTTAATGCATTTACTAATTTGTTTTGAGCTAAATGGCCCTGCAATTGAAAAGCTCTACAAATGTACTCTGAAAAGGTTGAAACTTGGCATGGTATCATCATTTCACCCGCATAGCATGTGCAAACAGTAGAGAGGGTCACCGGAAAAACTGGATGCACTTTGTGTGCAAACTGGACAATCTCTTTCGAAGTATCAGGGTTTCAGACGAAAACTCATCTGTTACACCGGCAATTCAAAATTGTAATAACTTATTACAACTCCGGACGTTTTTTGCATCCAGCATGCAAAATTCAAAGCCACGTCATCAACTTTCAACCCTTTCTGACATAATTTGCTATTTTTAATGCATTTACTGATTTGTTTTGAGCTAAATGGCCCTGCAATTGAAAAGCTCTACAAATGAACTCTGAAAAGGTTGAAACTTGGCATGGTATCATCATTTCACCCGCAGAGCATGTGCAAAAAAGTAGAGAGGGTCATGGCAAAAACTGGATGCACTTCGTGTACAAACTGGACAATCTGTTTCGAAGTATCAGTGTTTCGGACGAATACTCATCAGTTACATCGGCAATTCAAAATTTTAATAACTTATTACACCTCTGGACGTTTTTCGCATTCAGCATGCACCATTCAGAGCCACGTCATCAACTTTCAACCCTTTGTGACATAATTTGCTATTTTTAATGCATTTACTGATTTGTTTTGAGCTAAATGGCCCTGCAATTGAAAAGCTCTACAAATGAACTCTGAAAAGGTTGAAACTTGGCATGGTATCATCATTTCACCCGCATAGCATGTGCAAAAAAGTAGAGAGGGTCACGGCAAAAACTGGATGCACTTCGTGTACAAACTGGACAATCTGTTTCGAAGTATCAGGGTTTCGGACGAAAACTCATTAGTTACACCGGCAATTCAAAATTTTAATAACTTATTACAACTCTGGACGTTTTTCGCATTCAGCATGCACCATTCAAAGCCACGTCATCAACTTTCAACCCTTTGTGACATAATTTGCAACTTTTAATGCATTTACTGATTTGTTTTGAGCTAAATGGCCCTGCAATTGAAAAGCTCTACAAATGAACTCTGAACAGGTTGAAACTTCCCATGGTATCATCATTTCACCCTCATAGCATGTGCAAAAAAGTAGAGAGGGTCACGGCAAAAACTGGAGGCACTTCGTGTACAAACTGGACAATCTCGTTCGAAGTATCAGGGTTTCGGACGAAAACTCATCTGTTACATCGGCAATTCAAAATTTTAATAACTTATTACAACTCTGGACGTCCTTTGCATTCAGCATGCACCATTCAAAGCCACGTCATCAACTTTCAACCCTTTGTGACATAATTTGCTATTTTCAATGCATTTACTGATTTGTTTTGAGCTAAATGGCCCTGCAATTGAAAAGCTCTACAAATGAACTCTGAAAAGGTTGAAACTTGGCATGGTATCATCATTTCACCCGCAGAGCATGTGCAAAAAAGTAGAGAGGGTCACGGCAAAAACTGGATGCACTTCGTGTACAAACTGGACAATCTGTTTCGAAGTGTCAGGGTTTCGGACGAATACTCATCAGTTACATCGGCAATTCAAAATTTTAATAACTTATTACAACTCTGGACGTCTTTTGCATTCAGTATGCACCATTCAAAGCCACGTCATCAACTTTCAACCCTTTGTGACATAATTTGCTATTTTAATGCATTTACTGATTTGTTTTGAGCTACATAGCCCTGCAATTGAAAAGCTCTACAAATGAACTCTGAAAAGGTTGAAACTTGGCATGGTATCATCATTTCACCCGCATAGCATGTGCAAAAAAGTAGAGAGGGTCACGGCAAAAACTGGAGGCACTTCGTGTACAAACTGGACAATCTCTTTCGAAGTATAAGGTTTCGGACGAAAACTCATTAGTTACACCGGCAATTCAAAATTTTAATAACTTATTACAACTCCGGACGTTTTTTGCATCCAGCATGCAAAATTCAAAGCCACGTCATCAACTTTCAACCCTTTCTGACATAATTTGCTATTTTTAATGCATTTACTGATTTGTTTTGAGCTAAATGGCCCTGCAATTGAAAAGCTCTACAAATGAACTCTGAAAAGGTTGAAACTTGGCATGGTATCATCATTTCACCCGCAGAGCATGTGCAAAAAAGTAGAGAGGGTCACGGCAAAAACTGGATGCACTTCGTGTACAAACTGGACAATCTGTTTCGAAGTATCAGGGTTTCGGACGAATACTCATCAGTTACATTGGCAATTCAAAATTTTAATAACTTATTACAACTCTGGACGTCTTTTGCATTCAGTATGCACCATTCAAAGCCACATCATCAACTTTCAACCCTTTGTGACATAATTTGCTATTTTAATGCATTTACTGATTTGTTTTGAGCTAAATGGCCCTGCAATTGAAAAGCTCTACAAATGAACTCTGAAAAGGTTGAAACTTGGCATGGTTTCATCATTTCACCCGCATAGCATGTGCAAAAAAGTAGAGAGGGCCACGGAAAAAACTGGAGGCACTTCGTGTACAAACTGGACAATCTCTTTCGAACTATAAGGTTTCGGACGAAAACTCATCTGTTACACCGGCAATTCAAAATTTTAATAACTTATTACAACTCCGGACGTTTTTTGCATCCAGCATGCAAAATTCAAAGCCACGTCATCAACTTTCAACCCTTTCTGACATAATTTGCTATTTTTAATGCATTTACTGATTTGTTTTGAGCTAAATGGCCCTGCAATTGAAAAGCTCTACAAATGAACTCTGAAAAGGTTGAAACTTGGCATGGTATCATCATTTCACCCGCAGAGCATGTGCAAAAAAGTAGAGAGGGTCATGGCAAAAACTGGATGCACTTCGTGTACAAACTGGACAATCTGTTTCGAAGTATCAGGGTTTCGGACGAATACTCATCAGTTACATCGGCAATTCAAAATTTTAATAACTTATTACAACTCTGGATGTTTTTCGCATTCAGCATGCACCATTCAAAGCCACGTCATCAACTTTCAACACTTTGTGACATAATTTGCTATTTTTAATGCATTTACTGATTTGTTTTGAGCTAAAAGGCCCTGCAATTGAAAAGCTCTACAATTGAACTCTGAAAAGGTTGAAACTTGCCATGGTATCATCATTTCACCCGCATAGCATGTGCAAAAAAGTAGAGAGGGTCACGACAAAAACTGGAGGCACTTCGTGTACAAACTGGACAATCTGTTTCGAACTATCAGGGTTTCGGACGAAAACTCATCTGCGGCAATTCAAAATTTTAATAACTTATTACAACTCTGGACGTCTTTTCCATTCAGTATGCACCATTCAAAGCCACATCATCAACTTTCAACCCTTTGTGACATAATTTGCAACTTTTAATGCATTTACTAATTTGTTTTGAGCTAAATGGCCCTGAAATTGAAAAGCTCTACAAATGAACTCCGAAAAGGTTGAAACTTGGCACGGTATCATCATTTCACCCGCATAGGATGTGCAAAAAAGTAGAGAGGGTCACGGCAAAAACTGGAGGCACTTCGTGTACAAACTGGACAATCTCTTTCGAAGTATCAGGGTTTCGGACGAAAACTCATCTGTTACATCGACAATTCAAAATTTTAATAACTTATTACAACTCTGGACGTCTTTTGCATTCAGCATGCACCATTCAAAGCCATGTCATCAACTTTCAACCCTTTGTGACATAATTTGCTATTTTTAATGCATTTACTGATTTGTTTTGAGCTAAATGGCCCTGCAATTGAAAAGCTCTACAAATGAACTCTGAAAAGGTTGAAACTTGGCATGGTATCATCATTTCACCCGCATAGCATGTGCAAAAAAGTAGAGAGGGTCACGGCAAAAACTGGATGCACTTCATGTACGAAACTGGACAATCTGTTTCGAAGTATCAGGGTTTCGGACGAAAACTCATTAGTTACACCGGCAATTCAAAATTTTAATAACTTATTACAACTCTGGACGTTTTTCGCATTCAGCATGCACCATTCAAAGCCACGTCATCAACTTTCAACCCTTTGTGACATAATTTGCTATTTTTAATGCATTTACTAATTTGTTTTGAGCTAAATGGCCCTGCAATTGAAAAGCTCTACAAACGAACTCTGAAAAGGTTGAAACTTGGCATGGTATCATCATTTCACCCGCATAGCATGTGCAAAAAAGTAGAGAGGGTCACGGCAAAAACTGGAGGCACTTCGTGTACAAACTGGACAATCTCTTTCGAAGTATCAGGGTTTCGAACGAAAACTCATCTGTTACACCGGCAATTCAAAATTTTAATAACTTATTACAACTCTGCATGTCTTTTCCATTCAGTATCCACCATTCAAAGCCACATCATCAACTTTCAACCCTTTGTGACATAATTTGCAACTTTTAATGCATTTACTGATTTGTTTTGAGCTAAATGGCCCTGAAATTGAAAAGCTCTACAAATGAACTCCGAAAAGGTTGAAACTTGGCATGGTATCATCATTTCACCCGCATAGCATGTGCAAAAAAGTAGAGAGGGTCACGGCAAAAACTGGAGGCACTTCGTGTACAAACTGGACAATCTCTTTCGAAGTATCAGGGTTTCGGACGAAAACTCATTAGTTACACCGGCAATTCAAAATTTTAATAATTTACTACAACTCTGGACGTTTTTCGCATTCAGCATGCACCATTCAAAGCCACGTCATGAACTTTCAACCCTTTGTGACATAATTTGCTATTTTTAATGCATTTACTGATTTGTTTTGAGCTAAATGGCCCTGCAATTGAAAAGCTCTATAAATGAACTCTAAAAAGGTTGAAACTTGGCATGGTATCATCATTTCACCCGCATAGCATGTGCAAAAAAGTAGAGACGGTCACGGCAAAAACTGGATGCACTTCGTGTACAAACTGGACAATCTGTTTCGAAGTATCAGGGTTTCGGACGAAAACTCATTAGTTACACCGGCAATTCAAAATTTTAATAACTTATTACAACTCTGGACGTTTTTCGCATTCAGCATGCACCATTCAAAGCCACGTCATCAACTTTCAACCCTTTGTGACATAATTTGCTATTTTTAATGCATTTACTGATTTGTTTTGAGCTAAATGGCCCTGCAATTGAAAAGCTCTACAAATGAACTCTGAAAAGGTTGAAACTTGCCATGGTATAATCATTTCACCCGCATAGCATGTGCAAAAATGTAGAGAGGGTCACGGCAAAAACTGGAGGCACTTCGTGTACAAACTGGACAATCTCTTTCGAAGTATCATGGTTTCGGACGAAAACTCATCTGTTACATCGGCAATTCAAAATTTTAATAACTTATTACAACTCTGGACGTCTTTTCCACTCAGTACGCACCATTCAAAGCCACATCATCAACTTTCAACCCTTTGTGACATAATTTGCAACTTTTAATGCATTTACTAATTTGTTTTGAGCTAAATGGCCCTGAAATTGAAAAGCTCTACAAATGAACTCCGAAAAGGTTGAAACTTGGCACGGTATCATCATTTCACCCGCATAGCATGTGCAAAAAAGTAGAGAGGGTCACGGCAAAAACTGGAGGCACTTCGTGTACAAACTGGACAATCTCTTTCGAAGTATCAGGGTTTCGAACGAAAACTCATCTGTTACATCGGCAATTCAAAATTTTAATAACTTATTACAACTCTGGACGTCTTTTCCACTCAGTACGCACCATTCAAAGCCACATCATCAACTTTCAACCCTTTGTGACATAATTTGCAACTTTTAATGCATTTACTAATTTGTTTTGAGCTAAATGGCCCTGAAATTGAAAAGCTCTACAAATGAACTCCGAAAAGGTTGAAACTTGGCACGGTATCATCATTTCACCCGCATAGCATGTGCAAAAAAGTAGAGAGGGTCACGGCAAAAACTGGAGGCACTTCGTGTACAAACTGGACAATCTCTTTCGAAGTATCAGGGTTTCGGACGAAAACTCATCTGTTACATTGACAATTCAAAATTTTAATAACTTATTACAACTCTGGACGTCTTTTGCATTCAGCATGCACCATTCAAAGCCACGTCATCAACTTTCAACCCTTTGTGACATAATTTGCTATTTTTAATGCATTTACTGATTTGTTTTGAGCTAAATGGCCCTGCAATTGAAAAGTTCTACAAATGAACTCTGAAAAGGTTGAAACTTGGCATGGTATCATCATTTCACCCGCATAGCATGTGCAAAAAAGTAGAGAGGGTCACGGCAAAAACTGGATGCACTTCGTGTACAAACTGGACAATCTGTTTCGAAGTATCAGGGTTTCGAACGAAAACTCATTAGTTACACCCGGCAATTCTAAATTTTAATAACTTATTACAACTCTGGACGTTTTTCGCATTCAGCATGCACCATTCAAAGCCACGTCATGAACTTTCAACCCTTTGTGACATAATTTGCTATTTTTAATGCATTTACTGATTTGTTTTGAGCTAAATGGCCCTGCAATTGAAAAGCTCTACAAATGAACTCTAAAAAGTTGAAACTTGGCATGGTATCATCATTTCACCCGCATAGCATGTGCAAAAAGTAGAGACGGTCACGGCAAAAACTGGATGCACTTCGTGTACAAACTGGACAATCTGTTTCGAAGTATCAGGGTTTCGACGAAAACTCATTAGTTACACCGGCAATTCAAAATTTTAATAACTTATTACAACTCTGGACGTTTTTCGCATTCAGCATGCACCATTCAAAGCCACGTCATCAACTTTCAACCCTTTGTGACATAATTTGCTATTTTTAATGCATTTACTGATTTCTTTTGAGCTAAATGGCCCTGCAATTGAAAAGCTCTACAAATGAACTCTGAAAAGGTTGAAACTTGCCATGGTATCATCATTTCACCCCGCATAGCATGTGCAAAAAAGTAGAGAGGGTCACGGCAAAACTGGAGGCACTTCGTGTACAAACTGGACAATCTCTTTCGAAGTATCGTGGTTTCGGACGAAAACTCATCTGTTACATCGGCAATTCAAAATTTTAATAACTTATTACAACTCTGGACGTCCTTTGCATTTAGCATGCACCATTCAAAGCCACGTCATCAACTTTCAACCCCTTGTGACATAATTTGCTATTTTCAATGCATTTACTGATTTGTTTTGAGCTAAATGGCCCCTGCAATTGAAAAGCTCTACAAATGAACTCTGAAAAGGTTGAAACTTGGCATGGTATCATCATTCACCCGCAGAGCATGTGCAAAAAAGTAGAGAGGGTCACGGCAAAAAACTGGATGCACTTCGTGTACAAACTGGACAATCTGTTTCGAAGTATCAGGGTTTCGGACGAATACTCATCAGTTACATCGGCAATTCAAAATTTTAATAACTTATTACAACTCTGGACGTCTTTTGCATTCAGTATGCACCATTCAAAGCCACGTCATCAACTTTCAACCCTTTGTGACATAATTTGCTATTTTTAATGCATTTACTGATTTGTTTTGAGCTAAAATGGCCCTGCAATTGAAAAGCTCTACAAATGAAGTCTGAAAAGGTTGAAACTTGGCATGGTATCATCATTTCAACGCGCATAGCATGTGCAAAAAAGTAGAGAGGGTCACGGCAAAAAACTGGAGGCACTTTCGTGTACAAACTGGACAATCTCTTTCGAAGTATAAGGTTTCGGATGAAAACTCATCTGTTACACCGGCAATTAAAAATTGTAATAAGTTATTACGACTCTGGACGTCTTTTGCATTCAGCATGCACCATTCAAAGCCACGTCATCAACTATCAAACCTTTGTGACATAATTTGCTATTTTTAATGCATTTACTATTTGTTTTGAGCTTAAATGGCCCTGCAATTGAAAAGCTCTACAAATGAACTCTGAAAAGGTTGAAACTTGGCATGGTATCATCATTTCACCCGCATAGCATGTGCAAAAAAGTAGAGAGGGTCACGGCAAAAACTGGATGCACTTCGTGTACAAACTGGACAATCTGTTCCGAAGTATCAGGGTTTCGAACGAAAACTCATTAGTTACCCCGGCAATTCAAAATTTTAATAACTTATTACAACTCTGGACGTTTTTTCGCATTCAGCATGCACCATTCAAAGCACGTTATCAACTTTCAACCCTTTGTGACATAATTTGCTATTTTTAATGCATTTACTAATTTGTTTTGAGCTAAATGGCCCTGTAATTGAAAAGCTCTACAAATGAACTCTGAAAAGGTTGAAACTTGGCATGGTATCATCATTTCACCCGCATAGCATGTGCAAAAAAGTAGAGAGGGTCACGGCAAAAACTGGAGGCACTTCGTGTACAAACTGGGACAATCTCTTTCGAAGTATCAGGGTTTCGAACGAAAACTCATCTGTTACATCGGCAATTCAAAATTTTAATAACTTATTACAACTCTGGACGTCTTTTCCACTCAGTAACGCACCATTCAAAAGCCACATCATCAACTTTCAACCCTTTGTGACATAATTTGCAACTTTTAATGCATTTACTAATTTGTTTTGAGCTAAATGGGCCCTGAAATTGAAAAGCTTTACAAATGAACTCCGAAAAGGTTGAAACTTGGCACGGTATCATCATTTCACCCGCATAGCATGTGCAAAAAAGTAGAGAGGGTCACGGCAAAAACTGGAGGCACTTCGTGTACAAACTGGACAATCTCTTTCGAAGTATCAGGGTTTCGGACGAAAACTCATCTGTTACATCGACAATTCAAAATTTTAATAACTTATTACAACTCTGGACGTCTTTTGCATTCAGCATGCACCATTCAAAGCCACGTCATCAACTTTCAACCCTTTGTGACATAATTTGCTATTTTTAATGCATTTACTGATTTGTTTTGAGCTAAATGGCCCTGCAATTGAAAAGCTCTACAAATGAACTCTGAAAAGGTTGAAACTTGCATGGTATCATCATTTCACACCGCATAGCATGTGCAAAAAAGTAGAGAGGGTCACGGCAAAAACTGGATGCACTTCGTGTACAAACTGGACAATCTGTTTCGAAGTATCAGGGTTTCGGACGAAAACTCATTAGTTACACCGGCAATTCAAAATTTTAATAACTTATTACAACTCTGGACGTTTTTCGCATTCAGCATGCACCATTCAAAGCCACGTCATGAACTTTCAACCCTTTGTGACATAATTTGCTATTTTTAATGCATTTACTAATTTGTTTTGAGCTAAATGGCCCTGTAATTGAAAAGCTCTACAAATGAACTCTGAAAAGGTTGAAACTTGGCATGGTATCATCATTTCACCCGCATAGCATGTGCAAAAAAGTAGAGAGGGTCACGGCAGAAACTGGAGGCACTTCGTGTACAAACTGGACAATCTCTTTTGAAGTATCAGGGTTTCGAACGAAAACTCATCTGTTACATCGGCAATTCAAAATTTAATAACTTATTACAACTCTGGACGTCTTTTCCACTCAGTACGCACCATTCAAAGCCACATCATCAACTTTCAACCCTTTGTGACATAATTTGCAACTTTTAATGCATTTACTAATTAGTTTTGAGCTAAATGGCCCTGAAATTGAAAAGCTCTACAAATGAACTCCGAAAAGGTTGAAACTTGGCACGGTATCATCATTTCACCCGCATAGCATGTGCAAAAAAGTAGAGAGGGTCACGGCAAAAACTGGAGGCACTTCGTGTACAAACTGGACAATCTCTTTCGAAGTATCAGGGTTTCGGACGAAAACTCATCTGTTACATCGACAATTCAAAATTTTAATAACTTATTACAACTCTGGACGTCTTTTGCATTCAGCATGCACCATTCAAAGCCACGTCATCAACTTTCATCCCTTTGTGACATAATTTGCTATTTTTTAATGCATTTACTGATTTGTTTTGAGCTAAATGGCCTGCAATTGAAAAGCTCTACAAATGAACTCTGAAAAGGTTGAAACTTGGCATGGTATCATCATTTCACCCGCATAGCATGTGCAAAAAAGTAGAGAGGGGTCACGGCAAAAACTGGATGCACTTCGTGTACAAACTGGACAATCTGTTTCGAAGTATCAGGGTTTCGGACGAAAACTCATTAGTTACACCGGCAATTCAAACTTTTAATAACTTATTACAACTCTGGACGTCCTTTGCATTCAGCATGCACCATTCAAAGCCACGTCATCAACTTTCAACCCTTTGTGACATAATTTGCTATTTTCAATGCAATTTACTGATTTGTTTTGAGCTAAATGGCCCTGCAATTGAAAAGCTCTACAAATGAACTCTGAAAAGGTTGAAACTTGGCATGGTATCATCATTTCACCCGCAGAGCATGTGCAAAAAAGTAGAGAGGGTCACGGCAAAAACTGGATGCACTTCGTGTACAAACTGGACAATCTGTTTCGAAGTATCAGGGTTTCGGACGAATACTCATCAGTTACATCGGTAATTCAAAATTTTAATAATTTATTACAACTCTGGACGTCTTTTGCATTCAGTATGCACCATTCAAAGCCACGTCATCAACTTTCAACCCTTTGTGACATAATTTGCTATTTTTAATGCATTTACTGATTTGTTTTGAGCTAAATGGCCCTGCAATTGAAAAGCTCTACAAATGAAGTCTGAAAAGGTTGAAACTTGGCATGGTATCATCATTTCACCCGCATAGCATGTGCAAAAAAGTAGAGAGGGTCACGGCAAAAAATGGAGGCACTTCATGTACAAACTGGACAATCTCTTTCGAAGTAGAAGGTTTCGATGAAAACTCATCTGTTACTCCGGCAATTAAAAATTGTAATAAGTTATTACAACTCTGGACGTCTTTTGCATTCAGCATGCACCATTCAAAGCCACGTCATCAACTATCAAACCTTTGTGACATAATTTGCTATTTTAATGCATTTACTGATTTCTTTTGAGCTAAATGGCCCTGCAATTGAAAAGCTCTACAAATGAACTCTGAAAAGGTTGAAACTTGGCATGGTATCATCATTTCACCCGCATAGCATGTGCAAAAAAGTAGAGAGGGTCACGGCAAAAACTGGAGGCACTTCGTGTACAAACTGGACAATCTCTTTCGAAGTATCAGGGTTTCGAACGAAAACTCATCTGTTACATCGGCAATTCAAAATTTTAATAACTTATTACAACTCTGGACGTCTTTTCCACTCAGTACGCACCATTCAAAGCCACATCATCAACTTTCAACCCTTTGTGACATAATTTTGCAACCTTTAATGCATTTACTAATTTGTTTTGAGCTAAATGGCCTGAAATTGAAAAGCTCTACAAATGAACTCCGAAAAGGGTTGAAACTTGGCACGGTATCATCATTTCACCCGCATAGCATGTGCAAAAAAGTAGAGAGGGTCACGGCAAAAACTGGAGGCACTACGTGTACAAACTGGACAATCTCTTTCGAAGTATCAGGGTTTCGGACGAAAACTCATCTGTTACATCGACAATTCAAAATTTTAATAACTTATTACAACTCTGGACGTCTTTTGCATTCAGCATGCACCATTCAAAGCCACGTCATCAACTTTCAACCCTTTGTGACATAATTTGCTATTTTTAATGCATTTACTGATTTGTTTTGAGCTAAATGGCCCTGTAATTGAAAAGCTCTACAAATGAACTCTGAAAAGGTTGAAACTTGGCATGGTATCATCATTTCACCCGCATAGCATGTGCAAAAAAGTAGAGAGGGTCACGGCAAAAACTGGATGCACTTCGTGTACAAACTGGACAATCTGTTTCGAAGTATCAGGGTTTCGGACGAAAACTCATTAGTTACACCGGCAATTCAAAATTTTAATAACTTATTACAACTCTGGACGTTTTTCGCATTCAGCATGCACCATTCAAAGCCACGTCATCAACTTTCAACCCTTTGTGACATAATTTGCTATTTACTAATTTGTTTTGAGCTAAATGGCCCTGCAATTGAAAAGCTCTACAAATGAACTCTGAAAAGGTTGAAACTTGGCATGGTATCATCATTTCACCCGCATAGCATGTGCAAAAAAGTAGAGAGGGTCACGGCAAAAACTGGAGGAACTTCGTGTACAAACTGGACAATCTCTTTCGAAGTATCAGGGTTTCGAACGAAAACTCATCTGTTACATCGGCAATTCAAAATTTTAATAACTTATTACAACTCTGCACGTCTTTTCCATTCAGTATGCACCATTCAAAGCCACATCGTCAACTTTCAACCCTTTGTGACATAATTTGCAACTTTTAATGCATTTACTGATTTGTTTTGAGCTAAATGGCCATAAAATTGAAAAGCTCTACAAATGAACTCCGAAAAGGTTGAAACTTGGCATGGTATCATCATTTCACCCGCATAGCATGTGCAAAAAAGTAGAGAGGGTCACGGCAAAAACTGGAGGCACTTCGTGTACAAACTGGACAATCTCTTTCGAAGTATCAGGGTTTCGGACGAAAACTCATCTATTACATCGACAATATTTTAATAAGTTATTACAACTCTGGACGTCTTTTGCATTCAGCCAACACCATTCAAAGCCACGTCACCAACTTTCAACCCTTTGTGACATAATTTGCTATTTTTAATGCATTTACTGATTTGTTTTGAGCTAAATGGCCCTGCAATTGAAAAGTTCTACAAATGAACTCTGAAAAGGTTGAAACTTGGCATGGTATCATCATTTCACCCGCATAGCATGTGCAAAAAAGTAGAGAGGGTCACGGCAAAACTGGATGCACTTCGTGTACAAACTGGACAATCTGTTTCGAAGTATCAGGGTTTCGAACGAAAACTCATTAGTTACACCGGCAATTCAAAATTTTAATAACTTATTACAACTCTGGACGTTTTTCGCATTCAGCATGCACCATTCAAAGCCACGTTATCAACTTTCAACCCTTTGTGACATAATTTGCTATTTTTAATGCATTTACTAATTTGTTTTGAGCTAAATGGCCCTGTAATTGGAAAGCTCTACAAATGAACTCTGAAAAGGTTGAAACTTGGCATGGTATCATCATTTAACCCGCATAGCATGTGCAAAAAAGTAGAGAGGGTCACGGCAAAAACTGGAGGCACTTCGTGTACAAACTGGACAATCTCTTTCGAAGTATCAGGGTTTCGAACGAAAACTCATCTGTTACATCGGCAATTCAAAATTTTAATAACTTATTACAACTCTGGACGTCTTTTCCACTCAGTACGCACCATTCAAAGCCACATCATGAACTTTCAACCCTTTGTGACATAATTTGCAACTTTTAATGCATTTACTAATTTGTTTTGAGCTAAATGGCCCTGAAATTGAAAAGCTCTACAAATGAACTCCGAAAAGGTTGAAACTTGGCACGGTATCATCATTTCACCCGCATAGCATGTGCAAAAAAGTAGAGAGGGTCACGGCAAAAACTGGAGGCACTTCGTGTACAAACTGGACAATCTCTTTCGAAGTATCAGGGTTTCGGACGAAAACTCATCTGTTACATCGACAATTCAAAATTTTAATAACTTATTACAACTCTGGACGTCTTTTGCATTCAGCATGCACCATTCAAAGCCACGTCATCAACTTTCAACCCTTTGTGACATAATTTGCTATTTTTAATGCATTTACTGATTTGTTTTGAGCTAAATGGCCCTATAATTGAAAAGCTCTACAAATGAACTCTGAAAAGGTTGAAACTTGGCATGGTATCATCATTTCACCCGCATAGCATGTGCAAAAAAGTAGAGAGGGTCACGGCAAAAACTGGATGCACTTCGTGTACAAACTGGACAATCTGTTTCGAAGTATCAGGGTTTCGGACGAAAACTCATTAGTTACACCGGCAATTCAAAATTTTAATAACTTATTACAACTCTGGACGTTTTTCGCATTCAGCATGCACCATTCAAAGCCACGTCATCAACTTTCAACCCTTTGTGACATAATTTGCTATTTTTAATGCATTTACTAATTTGTTTTGAGCTAAATGGCCCTGCAATTGAAAAGCTCTACAAATGAACTCTGAAAAGGTTGAAACTTGGCATGGTATCATCATTTCACCCGCATAGCATGTGCAAAAAAGTAGAGAGGGTCACGGCAAAAACTGGAGGCACTTCGTGTACAAACTGGACAATCTCTTTCGAAGTATCAGGGTTTCGAACGAAAACTCATCTGTTACACCGGCAATTCAAAATTTTAATAACTTATTACAACTCTGCATGTCTTTTCCATTCAGTATGCACCATTCAAAGCCACATCATCAACTTTCAACCCTTTGTGACATAATTTGCAACTTTTAATGCATTTACTGATTTGTTTTGAGCTAAATGGCCCTAAAATTGAAAAGCTCTACAAATGAACTCCGAAAAGGTTGAAACTTGGCATGGTATCATCATTTCACCCGCATAGCATGTGCAAAAAAGTAGAGAGGGTCACGGCAAAAACTGGAGGCACTTCATGTACAAACTGGACAATCTCTTTCGAAGTATCAGTGTTTCGGACGAAAACTCATCTGTTACATCGACAATTCAAAATTTTAATAAGTTATTACAACTCTGGACGTCTTTTGCATTCAGCATGCACCATTCAAAGCCACGTCACCAACTTTCAACCCTTTGTGACATAATTTGCTATTTTTAATGCATTTACTGATTTGTTTTGAGCTAAATGGCCCTGCAATTGAAAAGTTCTACAAATGAACTCTGAAAAGGTTGAAACTTGGCATGGTATCATCATTTCACCCGCATAGCATGTGCAAAAAAGTAGAGAGGGTCACTGCAAAAAACTGGATGCACTTCGTGTACAAACTGGACAATCTGTTTCGAAGTATCAGGGTTTCGAACGAAAACTCATTAGTTACACCGGCAATTCAAAATTTTAATAACTTATTACAACTCTGGACGTTTTTCGCATTCAGCATGCACCATTCAAAGCCACGTTATCAACTTTCAACCCTTTGTGACATAATTTGCTATTTTTAATGCATTTACTAATTTGTTTTGAGCTAAATGGCCCTGTAATTGAAAAGCTCTACAAATGAACTCTGAAAAGGTTGAAACTTGGCATGGTATCATCATTTCACCCGCATAGCATGTGCAAAAAAGTAGAGAGGGTCACGGCAAAAACTGGAGGCACTTCGTGTACAAACTGGACAATCTCTTTCGAAGTTTCAGGGTTTCGAACGAAAACTCATCTGTTACATCGGCAATTCAAAATTTTATAACTTATACAACTCTGGACGTCTTTTCCACTCAGTACGCACCATTCAAAGCCACATCATCAACTTTCAACCCTTTGTGACATAATTTGCAACTTTTAATGCATTTACTAATTTGTTTTGAGCTAAATGGCCCTAAAATTGAAAAGCTCTACAAATGAACTCCGAAAAGGTTGAAACTTGGCACGGTATCATCATTTCACCCGCATAGCATGTGCAAAAAAGTAGAGAGGGTCACGGCAAAAACTGGAGGCACTTCGTGTACAAAGTGGACAATCTCTTTCGAAGTATCAGGGTTCGGACGAAAACTCATCTGTTACATCGACAATTCTAAATTTTAATAACTTATTACAACTCTGGACGTCTTTTGCATTCAGGCATGCACCATTCAAAGCCACGTCATCAAGCTTTCAACCCTTTGTGACATAATTTGCTATTTTTAATGCATTTACTGATTTGTTTTGAGCTAAATGGCCCTGCAATTGAAAAGCTCAACAAATGAACTCTGAAAAGGTTGAAACTTGGCATGGTATCATCATTTCACCCGCATAGCATGTGCAAAAAAATAGAGAGGGTCACGGCAAAAACTGGATGCACTTCGTGTACAAACTGGGACAATCTGTTTCGAAGTATCAGGGTTTCGGACGAAAACTCATTAGTTACACCGGCAATTCAAAATTTTAATAACTTATTACAACTCTGGACGTTTTTCGCATTCAGCATGCACCATTCAAAGCCACGACATCAACTTTCAACCCTTTGTGACATAATTTGCTATTTTTAATGCATTTACTAACTTGTTTTGAGCTAAATGGCCCTGCAATTGAAAAGCTCTACAAATGAACTCTGAAAAGGTTGAAACTTGGCATGGTATCATCATTTCACCCGCATAGCATGTGCAAAAAAGTAGAGAGGGTCACGGCAAAAAACTGAGGCACTTCGTGTACAAACTGGACAATCTCTTTCGAAGTATCAGGGTTTCGAACGAAAAACTCATCTGTTACACCGGCAATTCAAAATTTTAATAACTTATTACAACTCTGCATGTCTTTTCCATTCAGTATGCACCATTCAAAGCCACATCATCACTTTCAACCCTTTGTGACATAATTTGCAACTTTTAATGCATTTACTGATTTGTTTTGAGCTAAATGGCCCTAAATTTGAAAAGCTCTACAAATGAACTCCGAAAAGGTTGAAACTTGGCATGGTATCATCATTTCACCCGCATAGCATGTGCAAAAAAGTAGAGAGGGTCACGGCAAAAACTGGAGGCACTTCGTGTACAAACTGGACAATCTCTTTCGAAGTATCAGTGTTTCGGACGAAAACTCATCTGTTACATCGACAATTCAAAATTTTAATAAGTTATTACAACTCTGGACGTCTTTTGCATTCAGCATGCACCATTCAAAGCCACGTCACCAACTTTCAACCCTTTGTGACATAATTTGCTATTTTTTAATGCATTTACTAATTTGTTTTGAGCTAAATGGCCCTGCAATTGAAAAGTTCTACAAATGAACTCTGAAAAGGTTTGAAACTTGGCATGGTATCATCATTTTCACCCGCATAGCATGTGCAAAAAAGTAGAGAGGGTCACGGCAAAACTGGATGCACTTCGTGTACAAACTGGACAATCTGTTTCGAAGTATCAGGGTTTCGAACGAAAACTCATTAGTTACACCCGGCAATTCAAATTTTAATAACTCATTACAACTCTGGACGTTTTTCGCATTCAGCATGCACCATTCAAAGCCACGTTATCAACTTTCAACCCTTTGTGACATAATTTGCTATTTTTAATGCATTTACTAATTTCTTTTGAGCTAAATGGCCCTGCAATTGAAAAGCTCTACAAATGAACTCTGAAAAGGTTGAAACTTGTCATGGTATCATCATTTCACCCGCATAGCATGTGCAAAAAAGTAGAGAGGGTCACGGCAAAAACTGGAGGCACTTCGTGTACAAACTGGGACAATCTCTTTCGAAGTATCAGGGTTTCGAACGAAAACTCATCTGTTACATCGGCAATTCAAAATTTAAATAACATATTACAACTCTGGACGTCTTTTCCATTCAGTATGCACCATTCAAAGCCACATCATCAACATTCAACCCTTTGTGACATAATTTGCAACTTTTAATGCATTTACTGACTTGTTTTGAGCTAAATGGCCCTGAAATTGAAAAGCTCTACAAATGAACTCCGAAAAGGTTGAAACTTGGCATGGTATCATCATTTCACCTGCATAGCATGTGCAAAAAAGTAGAGAGGGTCACGGCAAAAACTGGAGGCACTTCGTGTACAAACTGGACAATCTCTTTCGAAGTATCAGGGTTTCGGACGAAAACTCATCTGTTACATCGACAATTCAAAATTTTAATAACTTATTACAACTCTGGACGTCTTTTGCATTCAGCATGCACCATTCAAAGCCACGTCATCAACTTTCAACCCTTTGTGACATAATTTTCTATTTTTAATGCATTTACTGATTTGTTTTGAGCTAAATGGCCCTTCAATTGAAAAGCTCTACAAATGAACTCTGAAAAGGTTGAAACTTGGCATGGTATCATCATTTCACCCGCATAGCATGTGCAAAAAAGTAGAGAGGGTCACGGCAAAAACTGGATGCACTTCGTGTACGGACTGGACAATCTGTTTCGAAGTATCAGGGTTTCGGACGAAAACTCATTAGTTACACCGGCAATTCAAAATTTTAATAACTTATTACAACTCTGGACGTTTTTCGCATTCAGCATGCACCATTCAAAGCCACGTTATCAACTTTCAACCCTTTGTGACATAATTTGCTATTTTTAATGCATTTACTAATTTGTTTTGAGCTAAATGGCCCTGCAATCGAAAAGCTCTACAAATGAACTCTGAAAAGGTTGAAACTTGGCATGGTATCATCATTTCACCCGCACAGCATGTGCAAAAAAGTAGAGAGGGTCACGGCAAAAACTGGATGCACTTCGTGTACAAACTGGACAATCTGTTTCGAAGTATCAGGGTTTCGGACGAAAACTCATTAGTTACACCGAAATTCAAAATTTTAATAACTTATTACAACTCTGGACGTTTTTCGCATTCAGCATGCACCATTCAAAGCCACGTCATCAACTTTCAACCCTTTGTGACATAATTTGCTATTTTTAATGCATTTACTAATTTGTTTTGAGCTAAATGGCCCTGCAATTGAAAAGCTCTATAAATGAACTCTGAAAAGGTTGAAACTTGGCATGGTATCATCATTTCACCCGCGTAGCATGTGCAAAAAAGTAGAGAGGGTCACGGCAAAAACTGGAGACACTTCGTGTACAAACTGGACAATCTCTTTCGAAGTATCAGGGTTTCGAACGAAAACTCATCTGTTACATCGGCAATTCAAAATTTTAATAACTTATTACAACTCTGGACGTCTTTTCCATTCAGTATGCACCATTCAAAGCGACACCATCAACTTTCAACCCTTTGTGACATAATTTGCAACTTTTAATGCATTTACTGATTTGTTTTGAGCTAAATGGCCCTGAAATTGAAAAGCTCTACAAATGAACTCCGAAAAGGTTGAAACTTGGCATGGTATCATCATTTCACCCGCATAGCATGTGCAAAAAAGTAGAGAGGGTCACGGCAAAAACTGGAGGCACTTCGTGTACAAACTGGACAATCTCTTTCGAAGTATCAGGGTTTCGGACAAAAACTCATCTGTTACATCGACAATTCAAAATTTTAATAACTTATTACAACTCTGGACGTCTTTTGCATTCAGCATGCACCATTCAAAGCCACGTCATCAACTTTCAACCTTTTGTGACATAATTTGCTATTTTTAATGCATTTACTGATTTGTTTTGAGCTAAATGGCCCTGCAATTGAAAAACTCTACAAATGAACTCTAAAAAGGTTGAAACTTGGCATGGTATCATCATTTCACCCGCATAGCATGTGCAAAAAAGTAGAGAGGGTCACGGCAAAAACTGGATGCACTTCGTGTACAAACTGGACAATCTGTTTCGAAGTATCAGGGTTTCGGACGAAAACTCATTAGTTACACTGGCAATTCAAAATTTTAATAACTTATTACAACTCTGGACGTTTTTCGCATTCAGCATGCACCATTCAAAGCCACGTCATCAACTTTCAACCCTTTGTGACATAAATTGCTATTTTTAATGCATTTACTAATTTGTTTTGAGCTAAATGGCCTTGCAATTGAAAAGCTCTACAAATGTACTCTGAAAAGGTTGAAACTTGGCATGGTATCATAATTTCACCCGCATAGCATGTCAAACAGTAGAGAGGGTCACCGGAAAAACTGGATGCACTTTGTGTGCAAACTGGACAATCTCTTTCGAAGTATCAGTGTTTCAGACGAAAACTCATCTGTTACACCGGCAATTCAAAATTTTAATAACTTATTACAACTCCGGACGTTTTTTGCATCCAGCATGCAAAATTCAAAGCCACGTCATCAACTTTCAACCCTTTCTGACATAATTTGCTATTTTTAATGCATTTACTGATTTGTTTTGAGCTAAATGGCCCTGCAATTGAAAAGCTCTAAAAATGAACTCTGAAAAGGTTGAAACTTGGCATGGTATCATCATTTCACCCGCAGAGCATGTGCAAAAAAGTAGAGAGGGTCACGGCACAAACTGGATGCACTTCGTGTACAAACTGGACAATCTGTTTCGAAGTATCAGGGTTTCGGACGAATACTCATCAGATACATCGGCAATTCAAAATTTTAATAAGTTATTACAACTCTGGACGTCTTTTGCATTCAGTATGCACCATTCAAAGCCACGTCATCAACTTTCAACCCTTTGTGACATAATTTGCTATTTTTAATGCATTTACTGATTAGTTTTGAGCTAAATGGCCCTGCAATTGAAAAGCTCTACAAATGAACTCTGAAAAGGTTGAAACTTGGCATGGTATCATCATTTCACCCGCATAGCATGTGCAAAAAAGTAGAGAGGGTCACGGCAAAAACTGGATGCACTTCGTGTACAAACTGGACAATCTGTTTCGAAGTATCAGGGTTTCGGACGAAAACTCATTAGTTACACCGGCAATTCAAAATTTTAATAACTTATTACAACTCTGGACGTTTTTCGCATTCAGCATGCACCATTCAAAGCCACGTCATCAACTTTCAACCCTTTGTGACATAATTTGCTATTTTTAAGGCATTTACTGATTTGTTTTGAGCTAAATGGCCCTGCAATTGAAAAGCTCTACAAATGAACTCTGAAAAGGTTGAAACTTGGCATGGTATCATCATTTCACCCGCAGAGCATGTGCAAAAAAGTAGAGAGGGCCACGGCACAAACTGGATGCACTTCGTGTACAAACTGGACAATCTGTTTCGAAGTATCAGGGTTTCGGACGAATACTCATCAGTTACATCGGCAATTCAAAATTTTAATAACTTATTACAACTCTGGACGTCTTTTGCATTCAGTATGCACCATTCAAAGCCACGTCATCAACTTTCAACCCTTTGTGACATAATCTGCTATTTTTAATGCATTTACTGATTTGTTTTGAGCTAAATGGCCCTGCAATTGAAAAGCTCTACAAATGAACTCTGAAAAGGTTGAAACTTGGCATGGTATCATCATTTCACCCGCATAGGATGTGCAAAAAAGTAGAGAGGGTCACGGCAAAAACTGGATGCACTTCGTGTACAAACTGGACAATCTGTTTCAAATTATCAGGGTTTCGGACGAAAACTCATTAGTTACACCGGCAGTTCAAAATTTTAATAACTTATTACAACTCTGGACGTTTTTCGCATTCAGCATGCACCATTCAAAGCCACGTCATCAACTTTCAACCCTTTGTGACATAATTTGCTATTTTTAAGGCATTTACTGATTTGTTTTGAGCTAAATGGCCCTGCAATTGAAAAGCTCTACAAATTAACTCTGAAAAGGTTGAAACTTTCCATGGTATCATCATTTCACCCACATAGCATGTGCAAAAAAGTAGAGAGGGTCACGGCAAAAACTGGAGGCACTTCGTGTACAAACTGGACAATCTCTTTCGAAGTATCAGGGTTTCGGACGAAAACTCATCTGTTACATCGGCAATTCAAAATTTTAATAACTTATTACAACTCTGGACGTCTTTTGCATTCAGCATGCACCATTCAAAGCCACGTCATCAACTTTCAACCCTTTGTGACATAATTTGCTATTTTTAATGCATTTACTGATTTGTTTTGAGCTAAATGGCCCTGCAATTGAAAAGCTCTACAAATGAACTCTGAAAAGGTTGAAACTTGGCATGGTATCATCATTTCACCCGCATAGCATGTGCAAAAAAGTAGAGAGGGTCACGGCAAAAACTGGAGGCACTTTGTGTACAAACTGGACAATCTCTTTCGAAGTATAAGGTTTCGGACGAAAACTCATCTGTTACACCGGCAATTCAAAATTTTAATAAGTTATTACAACTCTGGACGTCTTTTGCATTCAGCATGCACCATTCAAAGCCACGTCATCAACTTTCAACCCTTTGTGACATAATTTGCTATTTTTAATGCATTTACTGATTTGTTTCGAGCTAAATGGCCCTGCAATTGAAAAGCTCTACAAATGAACTCCGAAAAGGTTGAAACCTGGCATGGTATCATCATTTCACCCGCATAGCATGTGCAAAAAAGTAGAGAGGGTCACGGCAAAAACTGGAGGCACTTCGTGTACAAACTGGACAATCTGTTTCGAAGTATCAGGGTTTCGGACGAAAACTCATTAGTTACACCGGCAATTCAAAATTTTAATAACTTATTACAACTCTGGACGTTTTTTGCATTCAGCATGCACCATTCAAAGCCACGTCATCAACTTTCAACCCTTTGTGACATAATTTGCTATTTTTAATGCATTTACTAATTTGTTTTGAGCTAAATGGCCCTGGAATTGAAAAGCTCTACAAATGAACTCTGAAAAGGTTGAAACCTGGCATGGCATCATCATTTCACCCGCATAGCATGTGCAAAAAAGTAGAGAGGGTCACGGCAAAAATTGGATGCACTTCGTGTACAAACTGGACAATCTGTTTCGAAGTATCAGGGATTCGGACGAAAACTCATTCGTTACACCGGCAATTCAAAATTTTAATAACTTATTACAACTCTGGACGTTTTTCGCATTCGGCATGCACCATTCAAAGCCACGTCATCAAGTTTCAACCCTTTGTGACATAATTTGCTATTTTTAATGCATTTACTAATTTGTTTTGAGCTTAATGGCCCTGCAATTGAAAAGCTCTACAAATGAACTCCGAAAAGGTTGAAACCTGGCATGGTATAATCATTTCACCCGCACAGCATGTGCAAAAAAGTAGAGAGGGTCACGGCAAAAACTGGAGGCACTTCGTGTACAAACTGGACAATCTCTTTCGAAGTATCAGGGTTTCGGACGAAAACTCATCTGTTACATCGGCAATTCAAAATTTTAATAACTTATTACAACTCTGGACGTCTTTTGCATTCGGCATGCACCATTCAAAACCACGTCATCAACTTTCAACCCTTTGTGACATAATTTGCTATTTTTAATGCATTTACTGATTTGTTTTGAGCTAAATGGCCCTGCAATTGAAAAGCTCTACAAATGAACTCTAAAAAGGTTGAAACTTGGCATGGTATCATCATTTCACCAGCATAGCATGTGCAAAAAAGTAGAGAGGGTCACGGCAAAAACTGGATGCACTTCGTGTACAAACTGGACAATCTGTTTCGAAGTATCTGGGTTTCGGACGAAAACTCATTAGTTACACCGGCAATTCAAAATATTAATAACTTATTACAACTCTGGACGTTTTTTGCATTCAGCATGCACCATTCAAAGCCACGTCATCAACTTTCAACCCTTTGTGACATAATTTGCTATTTTTAATGCATTTACTAATTTGTTTTGATCTAAATGGCCCTGCAATTGAAAAGCTCTACAAATGAACTCCGAAAAGGTTGAAACCTGGCATGGTATCATCATTTCACCCGCATAGCATGTGCAAAAAAGTAGAGAGGGTCACGGCAAAAACTGGATGCACTTCGTGTACAAACTGGATAATCTGTTTCGAAGTATCAGGGTTTCGGACGAAAACTCATTAGTTACACCGGCAATTCAAAATTTTAATAACTTATTACAACTCTGGACGTCTTTTGCATTCAGCATGCACCATTCAAAACCACGTCATCAACTTTCAACCCTTTGTGACATAATTTGCTATTTTTAATGCATTTACTGATTTGTTTTGAGCTAAATGGCCCTGCAATTGAAAAGCTCTACAAATGAACTCTAAAAAGGTTGAAACTTGGCATGGTATCATCATTTCACCCGCATAGCATGTGCAAAAAAGTAGACAGGGTCACGGCAAAAACTGGATGCACTTCGTGTACAAACTGGATAATCTGTTTCGAAGTATCAGGGTTTCGGACGAAAACTCATTAGTTACACCGGCAATTCAAAATTTTAATAACTTATTACAACTCTGGACGTCTTTTGCATTCAGCATGCACCATTCAAAGCCACGTCATCAACTTTCAACCCTTTGTGACATAATTTGCTATTTTTAATGCATTTACTAATTTGTTTTGAGCTAAATGGCCCTGCAATTGAAAAGCTCTACAAATGAACTCTGAAAAGGTTGAAACTTGGCATGGTATCATCATTTCACCCGCATAGCATGTGCAAAAAAGTAGAGAGGGTCACGGCAAAAACTGGAGGCACTTCGTGTACAAACTGGACAATCTCTTTCGAAGTATCAGGGTTTCGAACGAAAACTCATCTGTTACATCGGCAATTCAAAATTTTAATAACTTATTACAACTCTGGACGTCTTTTGCATTCAGCATGCACCATTCAAAACCACGTCATCAACTTTCAACCCTTTGTGACATAATTTGCTATTTTTAATGCATTTACTGATTTGTTTTGAGCTAAATGGCCCTGCAATTGAAAAGCTCTACAAATGAACTCTAAAAAGGTTGAAACTTGGCATGGTATCATCATTTCACCCGCATAGCATGTGCAAAAAAGTAGAGAGGGTCAGGGCAAAAACTGGATGCACTTCGTGTACAAACTGGACAATCTGTTTCGAAGTATCAGGGTTTCGGACAAAAACTCATTAGTTACACCGGCAATTCAAAATTTTAATAACTTATTACAACTCTAGACGTTTTTCGCATTCAGCATGCACCATTCAAAGCCACGTCAACAACTTTCAACCCTTTGTGACATAATTTGCTATTTTTAATGCATTTACTAATTTGTTTTGAGCTAAATGGCCCTGCAATTGAAAAGCTCTACAAATGAACTCTGAAAAGGTTGAAACCTGGCATGGTATCATCATTTCACCCGCATAGCACGTGCAAAACAGTAGAGAGGGTCACCGGAAAAACTGGATGCATTTTGTGTGCAAACTGGACAATCTCTTTCGAAGTATCAGGGTTTCAGACGAAAACTCATCTGTTAGACCGGCAATTCAAAATTTTAATAACTTATTACAACTCCGGATGTTTTTTGCATCCAGCATGCAAAATTCAAAGCCACGTCATCAACTTTCAACCCTTTGTGACATAATTTGCTATTTTTAATGCATTTACTGATTTGTTTTGGGCTAAATGGCCCTGCAATTGAAAAGCTCTACAAATGAACTCTGAAAAGGTTGAAACTTGGCATGGTATCATCATTGCACCCGCAAAGCATGTGCAAAAAAGTAGAGAGGGTCACGGCAAAAACTGGATGCACTTCGTGTACAAACTGGACAATCTGTTTCGAAGTATCAGGGTTTCGGACGAATACTCATCTCAGTTACATCGGCAATTCAAAATTTTAATAACTTATTACAACTCCGGACGTTTTTTGCATCCAGCATGCAATATTCAAAGCCACGTCATCAACTTTCAACCGTTTGTGACATAATTTGCATCTTTTAATGCATTTACTGATTTGTTTCGAGCTAAATGGCCCTGAAATTGAAAAGCTCTACAAATGAACTCCGAAAAGGTTGAAACTTGGCATGGTATCATCATTTCACCCGCATAGCATGTGCAAAAAAGTAGAGAGGGTCACGGCAAAAACTAGAGGCACTTCGTGTACAAACTGGACAATCTCTTTCGAAGTATCAGGGTTTCGGACGAAAACTCATCTGTTACATCGGCAATTCAAAATTTTAATAACTTATTACAACTCTGGACGTCTTTTGCATTCAGCATGCACCATTCAAAGCCACGTCATCAACTTTCAACCCTTTGTGACATAATTTGCTATTTTTAATGCATTTACTTATTTGTTTTGAGCTAAATGGCCCTGCAATTGAAAAGCTCTACAAATGAACTCTAAAAAGGTTGAAACTTGGCATGGTATCATCATTTCACCCGCATAGCATGTGCAAAAAAGTAGAGAGGGTCAGGGCAAAAACTGGATGCACTTCGTGTACAAACTGGACAATCTGTTTCGAAGTATCAGGGTTTCGAACGAAAACTCATTAGTTACACCGGCAATTCAAAATTTTAATAACTTATTACAACTCTAGACGTTTTTCGCATTCAGCATGCACCATTCAAAGCCACGTCATCAACTTTCAACCCTTTGTGACATAATTTGCTATTTTTAATGCATTTACTAATTTGTTTTGAGCTAAATGGCCCTGCAATTGAAAAGCTCTACAAATGAACTCTGAAAAGGTTGAAACCTGGCATGGTATCATCATTTCACCCGCATAGCATGTGCAAAACAGTAGAGAGGGTCACCGGAAAAACTGGATGCATTTTGTGTGCAAACTGGACAATCTCTTTCGAAGTATCAGGGTTTCAGACGAAAACTCATCTGTTAGACCGGCAATTCAAAATTTTACTAACTTATTACAACTCCGGATGTTTTTTGCATCCAGCATGCAAAATTCAAAGCCACGTCATCAACTTTCAACCCTTTGTGACATAATTTGCTATTTTTAATGCATTTACTGATTTGTTTTGGGCTAAATGGCCCTGCAATTGAAAAGCTCTACAAATGAACTCTGAAAAGGTTGAAACTTGGCATGGTATCATCATTGCACCCGCAAAGCATGTGCAAAAAAGTAGAGAGGGTCACGGCAAAAACTGGATGCACTTCGTGTACAAACTGGACAATCTGTTTCGAAGTATCAGGGTTTCGGACGAATACTCATCTCAGTTACATCGGCAATTCAAAATTTTAATAACCTATTACAACTCCGGACGTTTTTTGCATCCAGCATGCAATATTCAAAGCCACGTCATCAACTTTCAACCGTTTGTGACATAATTTGCATCTTTTAATGCATTTACTGATTTGTTTCGAGCTAAATGGCCCTGAAATTGAAAAGCTCTACAAATGAACTCCGAAAAGGTTGAAACTTGGCATGGTATCATCATTTCACCCGCATAGCATGTGCAAAAAAGTAGAGAGGGTCACGGCAAAAACTAGAGGCACTTCGTGTACAAACTGGACAATCTCTTTCGAAGTATCAGGGTTTCGGACGAAAACTCATCTGTTACATCGGCAATTCAAAATTTTAATAACTTATTACAACTCTGGACGTCTTTTGAATTCAGCATGCACCATTCAAAGCCACGTCATCAACTTTCAACCCTTTGTGACATAATTTGCTATTTTTAATGCATTTACTGATTTGTTTTGAGCTAAATGGCCCTGCAATTGAAAAGCTCTACAAATGAACTCTAAAAAGGTTGAAACTTGGCATGGTATCATCATTTCACCCGCATAGCATGTACAAAAAAGTAGAGAGGGTCATGGCAAAAACTGGATGCACTTCGTGTACAAACTGGACAATCTGTTTCGAAGTATCAGGGTTTCGGACGAAAACTCATTAGTTACACCGGCAATTCAAAATTTTAATAACTTATTACAACTCTGGACGTTTTTCGCATTCAGCATGCACCATTCAAAGCCACGTCATCAACTTTCAACCCTTTGTGACATAATTTGCTGTTTTTAATGCATTTACTAATTTGTTTTGAGCTAAATGGCCCTGCAATTGAAAAGCTCTACAAATGAACTCCGAAAAGGTTGAAACTTGGCATGGTATCATCATTTCACCCGCATAGCATTGTGCGAAAAAGGAGAGAGGGCACCGGCAAAAACTGGATGCACTTTGTGTGCAAACTGGAGAATCTCTTTCGAAGTATCTGGGTTTCAGACAAAAACTCATCTGTTACATCCGCAATTCAAAATTTTAATAACCTATTACAACTCCGGACGTTTTTTGCATCCAGCATGCAATATTCAAAGCCACGTCATTAACTTTCAACCCTTTGTGACATAATTTGCATCTTTTAATGCATTTACTGATTTGTTTCGAGCTAAATGGCCCTGAAATTGAAAAGCTCTACAAATGAACTCCGAAAAGGTTGAAACTTGGCATGGTATCATCATTTCACCCGCATAGCATGTGCAAAAAAGTAGAGAGGGTCACGGCAAAAACTAGAGGCACTTCGTGTACAAACTGGACAATCTCTTTCGAAGAATCAGGGTTTCGGACGAAAACTCATCTGTTACATCGGCAATTCAAAATATTAATAACTTATTACAACTCTGGACGTCTTTTTTATTCAGCATGCACCATTCAAAGCCACGTCATCAACTTTCAACCTTTTGTGACATAATTTGCTATTTTTAATGCATTTACTGATTTGTTTCGAGCTAAATGGCCCTGCAATTGAAAAGCTCTACAAATGAACTCTAAAAAGGTTGAAACTTGGCATGGTATCATCATTTCACCCGCATAGCATGTGCAAAAAAGTAGAGAGGGTCATGGCAAAAACTGGATGAACTTCGTGTACAAACTGGACAATATGTTTCGAAGTATCAGGGTTTCGGACGAAAACTCATTAGTTACACCGGCAATTCAAAATTTTAATAACTTATTACAACTCTGGACGTTTTTTGCATTCAGCATGCACCATTCAAAGCCACGTCATCAACTTTCAAGCCTTTGTGACATAATTTGCTATTTTCAATGCATTTACTAATTTGTTTTGAGCTAAATGGCCCTGCAATTGAAAAGCTCTACAAATGAACTCTGAAAAGGTTGAAACTTGGCATGGTATCATCATTTCACCCGCATAGCATTGTGCAAAAAAGTAGAGAGGGTCACCGGCAAAAACTGGAGGCACTTTGTGTGCAAACTGGAGAATCTTTTTCGAAGTATCTGGCTTTCAGACAAAAACTCATCTGTTACATCGGCAATTCAAAATTTTAATAACCTATTACAACTCCGGACGTTTTTTGCATCCAGCATGCAATATTCAAAGCCACGTCATCAACTTTCAACCCTTTGTGACATAATTTGCTATTTTTCATGCATTTACTGATTTGTTTTGAGCTAAATGGCCCTGAAATTGAAAAGCTCTACAAATGAACTCTGAAAAGGTTCAAACTTGGCATGGTATCATCATTTCACCCGCATAGCATGTGCAAAAAATTAGAGAGGGTCACGGCAAAAACAGGATGCACTTCATGTACAAAATGGACAATCTCTTTCGAAGTATCAGGTTTCGGATGAAAACTCATCTGTTACATCGGCAATTCAAAATTTTAATAACTTATTACAACTCTGTACGTTTTTTGCATTCAGCATGCACCATTCAAAGCCACGTAATCAACTTTCAACCCTTTGGGACATAATTTGCTATTTTTAATGCATTTACTGATCTGTTTTGAGCTAAATGGCCCTGCAATTGAAAAGCTCTACAAATGAACTCTCAAAAGGTTTAAAATTGGCATGGAATCATCATTTCACCCGCATAGCATCTGCAAAAAAGTTGAGAGGGTCACCGCAAAAACTGGATGCACTTCGTGTGCAAACTGGACAATCTCTTTCGAAGTATCAGGGTTTCAGACGAAAACTCATCTGTTACACCGGCAATTCAAAATTGTAATAACTTATGACAACTCCGGATGTTTTTTGCATCCAGCATGCAACAATCAAAGCCACGTCATCAACTTTCAACCCTTTGTGACATAATTTGCTATTTTTCATGCATTTACTGATTTGTTTTGAGCTAAATGGCCCTGAAATTGAAAAGCTCTACAAATGAACTCTGAAAAGGTTCAAACTTGGCATGGTATCATCATTTCACCCGCATAGCATGTGCAAAAAAGTAGAGAGGGTCATGGCAAAAACAGGATGCACTTCATGTACAAAATGGACAATCTCTTTCGAAGTATCAGGGTTTCGGACGAAAACTCATCTGTTACATCGGAAGTTCAAAATTTTAATAACTTATGACAACTCCGGATGTTTTTTGCATCCAGCATGCAACAATCAAAGCCACGTCATCAACTTTCAACCCTTTGTGACATAATTTGCCACTTTTAATGCTTTACTGATTTGTTTTGAGCTAAATGGCCCTGAAATTGAAAAGCTCTACAAATGAACTCTGAAAAGGTTGAAACTTGGCATGGTGTCATCATTTCACCCGCATAGCATGTGCAAAAAAGTAGAGAGGGTCACGGCAAAAACTGGATGCACTTCGTGTACAAACTGGACAATCTCTTTCAAAGTATCAGGGTTTCAGACGAAAACGCATCTGTTACAACTCTGGACGTCTTTTGCATTCAGTATGCACCATTCAAAGCCACATCATCAACTTTCAACCCTTTGTGACATAATTTGCTATTTTTAATGCATTTACTAATTTGTTTTGATCTAAATGGCCCTGCAATTGAAAAGCTCTACAAATGAACTCCGAAAAGGTTGAAACCTGGCATGGAATCATCATTTCACCCGCATAGCATGTGCAAAAAAGTAGAGAGGGTCACGGCAAAAACTGGATGCACTTCGTGTACAAACTGGACAATCTGTTTCGAAGTATCAGGGTTTCGGACGAAAACTCATCTGTTACTTCGGCAATTCAAAATTTTAATAACTTATTACAACTCTGGACGTCTTTTGCATTCAGCATGCACCATTCAAAACCACGCCATCAACTTTCAACCCTTTGTGACATAATTTGCTATTTTTAATGCATTTACTGATTTGTTTTGAGCTAAATGGCCCTGCAATTGAAAAGCTCTACAAATGAACTCTAAATAGGTTGAAACTTGGCATGGTATCATCATTTCACCCACATAGCATGTGCAAAAAAGTAGAGAGGGTCACGGCAAAAACTGGATGCACTTCGTGTACAAACTGGACAATCTGTTTCGAAGTATCAGGGTTTCGGACGAAAACTCATTAGTTACACCGGCAATTCAAAATATTAATAACTTATTACAACTCTGGACGTTTTTCGCATTCCGCATGCACAATTCAAAGCCACGTCATCAACTTTCAACCCTTTGTGGCATAATTTGCTATTTTTAATGCATTTACTAATTTGTTTTGAGCTAAATGGCCCTGCAATTGAAAAGCTCTAAAAATGAACTCTGAAAAGGTTGAAACTTGGCATGGTATCATCATTTCACCCGCATAGCATGTGCAAAACAGTAGAGAGGGTCACGGCAAAAACTGGAGGCACTTCGTGTACAAACTGGACAATCTCTTTCGAAGTATCAGGGTTTTGAACGAAAACTCATCTCTTACATCGGCAATTCAAAATTTTAATAACTTATTACAACTCTGGACGTCTTTTGCATTCAGTATGCACCATTCAAAGCCACATCATCAACTTTCAACCCTTTGTGACATAATTTGCATCTTTTAATGCATTTACTGATTTCTTTCGAGCTAAATGGCCCTAAAATTGAAAAGCTCTACAAATGAACTCCGAAAAGGTTGAAACTTGGCATGGTATCATCATTTCACCCGCATAGCATGTGCAAAAAAGTAGAGAGGGTCACGGCAACAACTGGAGGCACTTCGTGTACAAACTGGACAATCTCTTTCGAAGTATCAGGGTTTCGGACGAAAACTCATCTGTTACATCGGCAATTCAAAATTTTAATAACTTATTACAACTCTGGACGTCTTTCGCATTCAGCATGCACCATTCAAAGCCACGTCATCAACTTTCAACCCTTTGTGACATAATTTGCTATTTTTAATGCATTTACTGATTTGTTTTGAGCTAAATGGCCCTGCAATTGAAAAGCTCTACAAATGAACTCTAAAAAGGTTGAAACTTGGCATGGTATCATCATTTCACCCGCATAGCATGTGCAAAAAAGTAGAGAGGGTCACGGCAAAAACTGGATGCACTTCGTGTACAAACTGGACAATCTGTTTCGAAGTATCAGGGTTTCGGACGAAAACTCATTAGTTACACCGGCAATTCAAAATATTAATAACTTATTACAACTCTGGACGTTTTTCGCATTCAGCATGCACCATTCAAAGCCACGTCATCAACTTTCAACCCTTTGTGACATAATTTGCTATTTTTAATGCATTTACTAATTTGTTTTGAGCTAAATGGCCCTACAATTGAAAAGCTCTACAAATGAACTCTGAAAAGGTTGAAACTTGGCATGGTATCATCATTTCACCCGCATAGCACGTGCAAAAAAGTAGAGAGGGTCACGGCAAAAACTGGAGGCACTTCGTGTACAAACTGGACAATCTCTTTCGAAGTATCAGGGTTTCGAACGAAAACTCATCTGTTACATCGGCAATTCAGAATTTTAATAACTTATTACAACTCTGGACGTCTTTTGCATGCAGTATGCACCATTCAAAGCCACATCATCAACTTTCAACCCTTTGTGACATAATTTGCATCTTTTAATGCATTTACTGATTTGTTTCGAGCTAAATGGCCCTGAAATTGAAAATCTCTACAAATGAACTCCGAAAAGGTTGAAACTTGGCATGGTATCATCATTTCACCCGCATAGCATGTGCAAAATATTAGAGAGGGTCGCGGCAACAACTGGAGGCACTTCGTGTACAAACTAGACAATCTCTTTCGAAGTATCAGGGTTTCGGACGAAAACTCATCTGTTACATCGGCAATTCAAAATTTTAATAACTTATTACAACTCTGGACGTTTTTCGCATTCAGCATGCACCATTCAAAGCCACGTCATCAACTTTCAACCCTTTGTGACATAATTTGCTATTTTTAATGCATTTACTAATTTGTTTTGAGCTAAATGGCCCTGCAATTGAAAAGCTCTACAAATGAACTCTGAAAAGGTTGAAACCTGGCATGGTATCATCATTTCACCCGCATAGCATGTGCAAAACAGTAGAGAGGGTCACCGGAAAAACTGGATGCACTTTGTGTGCAAACTGGACAATCTCTTTCGAAGTATCAGGGTTTCAGACAAAAACTCATCTGTTACACCGGCAATTCAAAATTTTAATAACCTATTACAACTCCGGATGTTTTTTGCATCCAGCATGCAAAATTCAAAGCCACGTCATCAACTTTCAACCCTTTCTGACATAATTTGCTATTTTTAATGCATTTACTGATTTGTTTTGAGCTAAATGGCCCTGCAATTGAAAAGCTCTACAAATGAACTCTGAAAAGGTTGAAACTATGCATGGTATCATCATTGCACCCGCAAAGCATGTGCAAAAAAGTAGAGAGGGTCACGGCAAAAACTGGATGCACTTCGTGTACAAACTGGACAATCTGTTTCGAAGTATCACGGTTTCGGACGAATACTCATCAGTTACATCGGCAATTCAAAATTTTAATAACTTATTACAACTCTGGACGTCTTTTGCATTCAGCATGCACCATTCAAAGCCACATCATCAACTTTCAACCCTTTGTGACATAATTTGCTATTTTTAATGCATTTACTGATTTGTTTTGAGCTAAATGGCCCTGCAATTGAAAAGCTCTACAAATGATCTCCAAAAAGGTTGAAACTTGGCATGGTATCATCATTTCACCCGCATAGCATTGTGGAAAAAGGTAGAGAGGGTCACCGGCAAAAACTGGATGCACTTTATGTGCAAACTGGAGAATCTCTTTCGAAGTATCTGGGTTTCAGACAAAAACTCATCTGTTACATCGGCAATTCAACATTTTAATAACCTATTACAACTCCGGACGTTTTTTGCATCCAGCATGCAATATTCAAAGCCACGTCATCAACTTTCAACCCTTTGTGACATAATTTGCTATTTTTCATGCATTTACTGATTTGTTTTGAGCTAAATGGCCCTGAAATTGAAAAGCTCTACAAATGAACTCCGAAAAGGTTGAAACTTGGCATGGTATCATCATTTCACCCGCATAGCATGTGCAAAAAAGTAGAGAGGGTCACGGCAAAAACTGGAGGCACTTCGTGTACAAACTGGGCAATCTCTTTCGAAGTATCAGGGTTTCGGACGAAAGCTCATCTGTTAAATCGGCAATTCAAAATTTTAATAACTTATTACAACTCTGGACGTCTTTTGCATTCAGCATGCACCATTGAAAGCCACGTCATCAACTTTCAACCCTTTGTGACATAATTTGCTATTTTTAATGCATTTACTGATTTGTTTTGAGCTAAATGGCCCTGCAATTGAAAAGCTGTACAAATGAACTCTAAAAAGGTTGAAACTTGGCATGGTATCATCATTTCACCCGCATAGCATGTGCAAAAAAGTAGAGAGGGTCACGGCAAAAACTGGATGCAATTCGTGTACAAACTGGACAATCTGTTTCGAAGTATCAGGGTTTCGGACGAAAACTCATTAGTTACACCGGCAATTCAAAATTTTAATAACTTATTACAACTCTGGACGTTTTTCGCATTCAGCATGCACCATTCAAAGCCACGTCATCAACTTTCAACCCTTTGTGACATAATTTGCTGTTTTTAATGCATTTACTAATTTGTTTTGAGCTAAATGGCCCTGCAATTGAAAAGCTCTACAAATGAACTCCGAAAAGGTTGAAACTTGGCATGGTATCATCATATCACCCGCATAGCATTGTGCAAAAAAGTAGAGAGGGTCACCGGCAAAAACTGGATGAACTTTGTGTGCAAACTGGAGAATCTCTTTCGAAGTATCTGGGTTTCAGACAAAAACTCATCTGTTACATCGGCAATTCAAAATTTTAATAACCTATTACAACTCCGGACGTTTTTTGCATCCAGCATGCAATATTCAAAGCCACGTCATCAACTTTCAACCCTTTGTGACATAATTTGCATCTTTTAATGCATTTACTGATTTGTTTCGAACTAAATGGCCCTGAAATTGAAAAGCTCTACAAATGAACTCCGAAAAGGTTGAAACTTGGCATGGTATCATCATTTCACCCGCATAGCATGTGCAAAAAAGTAGAGAGGGTCACGGCAAAAACTAGAGGCACTTCGTGTACAAACTAGACAATCTCTTTCGAAGTATCAGGGTTTCGGACGAAAACTCATCTGTTACATCGGCAATTCAAAATTTTAATAACTTATTACAACTCTGGACGTCTTTTGCATTCAGCATGCACCATTCAAAGCCACGTCATCAACTTTCAACCCTTTGTGACATAATTTGCTATTTTTAATGCATTTACTGATTTGTTTTGAGCTAAATGGCCCTGCAGTTGAAAAGCTCTACAAATGAACTCTAAAAAGGTTGAAACTTGGCATGGTATCATCATTTCACCCGCATAGCATGTGCAAAAAAGTAGAGAGGGTCACGGCAAAAACTGGATGCACTTCGTGTACAAACTGGACAATATGTTTCGAAGTATCAGGGTTTCGGACGAAATCTCATTAGTTACACCGGCAATTCAAAATTTTAATAACTTATTACAACTCTGGACGTTTTTCGCATTCAGCATGCACCATTCAAAGCCACGTCATCAACTTTCAACCCTTTGTGACATAATTTGCTATTTTTAATGCATTTACTAATTTGTTTTGAGCTAAATGGCCCTACAATTGAAAAGCTCTACAAATGAATCTGAAAAGGTTGAAACCTGGCATGGTATCATCATTTCACCCGCATAGCATGTGCAAAACAGTAGAGAGGGTCACCAGAAAAACTGGATGCACTTTGTGTGCAAACTGGACAATCTCTTTCGAAGTATCAGGGTTTCAGACAAAAACTCATCTGTTACACCGGCAATTCAAAATTTTAATAACTTATTACAACTCCGGACGTTTTTTGCATCCAGCATGCAAAATTCAAAGCCACGTCATCAACTTTCAACCCTTTCTGACATAATTTGCTATTTTTAATGCATTTAATGATTTGTTTTGAGCTAAATGGCCCTGCAATTTAAAAGCTCTACAAATGAACTCTGAAAAGGTTGAAACTTGGCATGGTATCATCATTTCACCCGCAGAGCATGTGCAAAAAAGTAGAGAGGGTCACGGCAAAAACTGGATGCACTTCGTGTACAAACTGGACAATCTGTTTCGAAGTATCAGGGTTTCGGACGAATACTTATCAGTTACGTCGGCAATTCAAAATTTTAATAACTTATTACAACTCTGGACGTCTTTTGCATTCAGTATGCACCATTCAAAGCCACGTCATCAACTTTCAACCCTTTGTGACATAATTTGCTATTTTTAATGCATTTACTGATTTGTTTTGAGCTAAATGGCCCTGCAATTGAAAAGCTCTACAAATGAACTCCGAAAAGGTTGAAACTTGGCATGGTATCATCATTTCACCCGCATAGCATTGTGCAAAAAAGTAGAGAGGGTCACCGGCAAAAACTGGATGCACTTTGTGTGCAAACTGGAGAATCTCTTTCGAAGTATCTGGGTTTCAGACAAAATCTCATCTATTACATCGGCAATTCAAAATTTTAATA
This sequence comes from Aegilops tauschii subsp. strangulata, assembly GCF_002575655.3. Lineage (NCBI taxonomy): Eukaryota > Viridiplantae > Streptophyta > Magnoliopsida > Poales > Poaceae > Aegilops > Aegilops tauschii. The sequence continues at coordinate 148,910 of NW_027332536.1, forward strand.
ACCTATTACAACTCCGGACGTTTTTTGCATCCAGCATGCAATATTCAAAGCCACGTCATCAACTTTCAACCCTTTGTGACATAATTTGCTATTTTTCATGCATTTACTGATTTGTTTTGAGCTAAATGGCCCTAAAATTGAAAAGCTCTACAAATGAACTCTGAAAAGGTTCAAACTTGGCATGGTATCATCATTTGACCCGCATAGCATGTGCAAAAAAGTAGAGAGGGTCACGGCAAAAAAAGATTGCACTTCATGTACAAAATGGACAATCTCTTTCGAAGTATCAGGGTTTCGGACGAAAACTCATCTGTTACATCGGCAAATCAAAATTTTAATAACTTATTACAACTCTGTACGTTTTTTGCATTCAGCATGCACCATTCAAAGCCACGTAATCAACTTTCAACCCTTTGGGACATAATTTGCTATTTTTAATGCATTTATTGATCTGTTTTGAGCTAAATGGCCCTGCAATTGAAAAGCTCTACAAATGAACTCTCAAAAGGTTTAAAATTGGCATGGAATCATCATTTCACCCGCATAGCATCTGCAAAAAAGTTGAGAGGGTCACCGCAAAAACTGGATGCACTTCGTGTGCAAACTGGACAATCTCTTTCGAAGTATCAGGGTTTCAGACGAAAACTCATCTGTTACACCGGCAATTCAAAATTGTAATAACTTATGACAACTCCGGATGTTTTTTGCATCCAGCCTGCAACAATCAAAGCCACGTCATCAACTTTCAACCCTTTGTGACATAATTTGCTATTTTTCATGCATTTACTGATTTGTTTTGAGCTAAATGGCCCTGAAATTGAAAAGCTCTACAAATGAACTCTGAAAAGGTTCAAACTTGGCATGGTATCATCATTTCACCCGCATAGCATGTGCAAAAAAGTAGAGAGGGTCACGGCAAAAACAGGATGCACTTCATGTACAAAATGGACAATCTCTTTCGAAGTATCAGGGTTTCGGACGAAAACTCATCTGTTACATCAGAAATTCAAAATTTTAATAACTTATGACAACTCCGGATGTTTTTCACATCCAGCATGCAACAATCAAAGCCACGTCATCAACTTTCAACCCTTTGTGACATAATTTGCCACTTTTAATGCTTTACTGATTTGTTTTGAGCTAAATGGCCCTGAAATTGAAAAGCTCTACAAATGAACTCTGAAAAGGTTGAAACTTGGCATGGTGTCATCATTTCACCCGCATAGCATGTGCAAAAAAGTAGAGAGGGTCACGGCAAAAACTGGATGCACTTCGTGTACAAACTGGACAATCTCTTTCAAAGTATCAGGGTTTCGGACGAAAACGCATCTGTTACAACTCTGGACGTCTTTTGCATTCGGTATGCACCATTCAAAGCCACATCATCAACTTTCAACCCTTTGTGACATAATTTGCTATTTTTTAATGCATTTACTGATTTGTTTTGAGCTAAATGGCCCTGCAATTGAAAAGCTCTACAAATGAACTCTGAAAAGGTTGAAACTTGGCATGGTATCATCATTTCACCCGCATAGCATGTGCAAAAAAGTAGAGAGGGTCACGGCAAAAGCTGGATGCACTTCGTGTGCAAACTGGACAATCTCTTTCGAAGTATCTGGGTTTCAGACAAAAACTCATCTGTTACATCGGCAATTCAAAAATTTAATAACCTATTACAACTCCGGACGTTTTTTGCATCCAGCATGCAACATTCAACGCCACGTCATCAACTTTCAACCCTTTCTGACATAATTTGCTATTTTTCATGCATTTACTGATTTGTTTTGAGCTAAATGGCCCTGAAATTGAAAAGCTCTAAAATGAACTCCGAAAAGGTTCAAACTTGGCATGGTATCATCATTTCACCCGCATAGCATGTGCAAAAAAGTAGAGAGGGTCACGGCAAAAACAGGATGCACTTCATGTACAAAATGGACAATCTCTTTCGAAGTATCAGGGTTTCGGACGAAAACTCATCTATTAGAACGGCAATTGAAAATTTTAATAACTTATTACAACTCTGGACGTTTTTTGCATTCAGCATGCACCATTCAAAGCCACGTCATCAACTTTCAATCCTTTCAGACATAATTTGCTATTTTTAATGCATTTACTGATTTGTTTTGAGCAAAATGGACCTGCAATTGAAAAGCTCTACAAATGAACTCTGAAAAGGTTGAAACTTGGCATGGTATCATCATTTCACCCGCAGAGCATGTGCAAAAAAGTAGAGAGGGTCACCGCAAAAACTGGATGCAATCCGTGTACAAACTGGACAATCTGTTTCGAAGTATCAGGGTTTCGGACCAATACTCATCAGTTACATCGGCAATTCAAAATTTTAATAACTTATTACAACTCTGGACGTCTTTTGCATTCAGTATGCACCATTCAAAGCCACGTCATCAACTTTCAACCCTTTGTGACATAATTTGCTATTTTTAATGCATTTACTGATTTGTTTTGAGCAAAATGGCCCTGCAATTGAAAAGCTCTACAAATGAACTCCGAAAAGGTTGAAACTTGGCATGGTATCATCATTTCACCCGCATAGCTTGTGCAAAAAAGTAGAGAGGGTCACGGCAAAAACTGGATGCACTTCGTGTACAAACTGGACAATCTGTTTCGAAGTATCAGGGTTTCGGACGAAAACTCATTAGTTACACCGGCAATTCAAAATTTTAATAACTTATTACAACTCTGGACGTTTTTCGCATTCAGCATGCACCATTCAAAGCCACGTCATCAACTTTCAACCCTTTGTGACATAATTTGCTATTTTAAATGCATTTACTAATTTGTTTTGAGCTAAATGGCCCTGCAATTGGAAAGCTCTACAAATGAACTCTGAAAAGCTTGAAACTTGGCGTGGTATCATCATTTCACCCGCATAGCATGTGCAAAAAAGTAGAGAGGGTCACGGCAAAAACTGGATGCACTTCGTGTACAAACTGGACAATCTGTTTCGAAGTATCAGGGTTTCGGACGAATACTTATCAGTTACGTCGGCAATTCAAAATTTTAATAACTTATTACAACTCTGGACGTCTTTTGCATTCAGTATGCACCATTCAAAGCCACGTCATCAACTTTCAACCCTTTGTGACATAATTTGCTATTTTTAATGCATTTACTGATTTGTTTTGAGCTAAATGGCCCTGCAATTGAAAAGCTCTACAAATGAACTCCGAAAAGGTTGAAACTTGGCATGGTATCATCATTTCACCCGCATAGCATTGTGCAAAAAAGTAGAGAGGGTCACCGGCAAAAACTGGATGCACTTTGTGTGCAAACTGGAGAATCTCTTTCGAAGTATCTGGGTTTCAGACAAAATCTCATCTATTACATCGGCAATTCAAAATTTTAATAACCTATTACAACTCCGGACGTTTTTTGCATCCAGCATGCAATATTCAAAGCCACGTCATCAACTTTCAACCCTTTGTGACATAATTTGCTATTTTTCATGCATTTACTGATTTGTTTTGAGCTAAATGGCCCTAAAATTGAAAAGCTCTACAAATGAACTCTGAAAAGGTTCAAACTTGGCATGGTATCATCATTTCACCCGCATAGCATGTGCAAAAAAGTAGAGAGGGTCACGGCAAAAAAAGATTGCACTTCATGTACAAAATGGACAATCTCTTTCGAAGTATCAGGGTTTCGGACGAAAACTCATCTGTTACATCGGCAAATCAAAATTTTAATAACTTATTACAACTCTGTACGTTTTTTGCATTCAGCATGCACCATTCAAAGCCACGTAATCAACTTTCAACCCTTTGGGACATAATTTGCTATTTTTAATGCATTTATTGATCTGTTTTGAGCTAAATGGCCCTGCAATTGAAAAGCTCTACAAATGAACTCTCAAAAGGTTTAAAATTGGCATGGAATCATCATTTCACCCGCATAGCATCTGCAAAAAAGTTGAGAGGGTCACCGCAAAAACTGGATGCACTTCGTGTGCAAACTGGACAATCTCTTTCGAAGTATCAGGGTTTCAGACGAAAACTCATCTGTTACACCGGCAATTCAAAATTGTAATAACTTATGACAACTCCGGATGTTTTTTGCATCCAGCCTGCAACAATCAAAGCCACGTCATCAACTTTCAACCCTTTGTGACATAATTTGCTATTTTTCATGCATTTACTGATTTGTTTTGAGCTAAATGGCCCTGAAATTGAAAAGCTCTACAAATGAACTCTGAAAAGGTTCAAACTTGGCATGGTATCATCATTTCACCCGCATAGCATGTGCAAAAAAGTAGAGAGGGTCACGGCAAAAACAGGATGCACTTCATGTACAAAATAGACAATCTCTTTCGAAGTATCAGGGTTTCGGACGAAAACTCATCTGTTACATCAGAAATTCAAAATTTTAATAACTTATGACAACTCCGGATGTTTTTCACATCCAGCATGCAACAATCAAAGCCACGTCATCAACTTTCAACCCTTTGTGACATAATTTGCTACTTTTAATGCTTTACTGATTTGTTTTGAGCTAAATGGCCCTGAAATTGAAAAGCTCTACAAATGAACTCTGAAAAGGTTGAAACTTGGCATGGTGTCATCATTTCACCCGCATAGCATGTGCAAAAAAGTAGAGAGGGTCACGGCAAAAACTGGATGCACTTCGTGTACAAACTGGACAATCTCTTTCAAAGTATCAGGGTTTCGGACGAAAACGCATCTGTTACAACTCTGGACGTCTTTTGCATTCGGTATGCACCATTCAAAGCCACATCATCAACTTTCAACCCTTTGTGACATAATTTGCTATTTTTTAATGCATTTACTGATTTGTTTTGAGCTAAATGGCCCTGCAATTGAAAAGCTCTACAAATGAACTCTGAAAAGGTTGAAACTTGGCATGGTATCATCATTTCACCCGCATAGCATGTGCAAAAAAGTAGAGAGGGTCACGGCAAAAGCTGGATGCACTTCGTGTGCAAACTGGACAATCTCTTTCGAAGTATCTGGGTTTCAGACAAAAACTCATCTGTTACATCGGCAATTCAAAAAATTTAATAACCTATTACAACTCCGGACGTTTTTTGCATCCAGCATGCAACATTCAACGCCACGTCATCAACTTTCAACCCTTTCTGACATAATTTGCTATTTTTCATGCATTTACTGATTTGTTTTGAGCTAAATGGCCCTGAAATTGAAAAGCTCTAAAATGAACTCCTAAAAGGTTCAAACTTGGCATGGTATCATCATTTCACCCGCATAGCATGTGCAAAAAAGTAGAGAGGGTCACGGCAAAAACAGGATGCACTTCATGTACAAAATGGACAATCTCTTTCGAAGTATCAGGGTTTCGGACGAAAACTCATCTGTTAGACCGGCAATTGAAAATTTTAATAACTTATTACAACTCTGGACGTTTTTTGCATTCAGCATGCACCATTCAAAGCCACGTCATCAACTTTCAATCCTTTCAGACATAATTTGCTATTTTTAATGCATTTACTGATTTGTTTTGAGCAAAATGGACCTGCAATTGAAAAGCTCTACAAATGAACTCTGAAAAGGTTGAAACTTGGCATGGTATCATCATTTCACCCGCAGAGCATGTGCAAAAAAGTAGAGAGGGTCACCGCAAAAACTGGATGCAATCCGTGTACAAACTGGACAATCTGTTTCGAAGTATCAGGGTTTCGGACCAATACTCATCAGTTACATCGGCAATTCAAAATTTTAATAACTTATTACAACTCTGGACGTCTTTTGCATTCAGTATGCACCATTCAAAGCCACGTCATCAACTTTCAACCCTTTGTGACATAATTTGCTATTTTTAATGCATTTACTGATTTGTTTTGAGCAAAATGGCCCTGCAATTGAAAAGCTCTACAAATGAACTCCGAAAAGGTTGAAACTTGGCATGGTATCATCATTTCACCCGCATAGCTTGTGCAAAAAAGTAGAGAGGGTCACGGCAAAAACTGGATGCACTTCGTGTACAAACTGGACAATCTGTTTCGAAGTATCAGGGTTTCGGACGAAAACTCATTAGTTACACCGGCAATTCAAAATTTTAATAACTTATTACAACTCTGGACGTTTTTCGCATTCAGCATGCACCATTCAAAGCCACGTCATCAACTTTCAACCCTTTGTGACATAATTTGCTATTTTAAATGCATTTACTAATTTGTTTTGAGCTAAATGGCCCTGCAATTGGAAAGCTCTACAAATGAACTCTGAAAAGCTTGAAACTTGGCGTGGTATCATCATTTCACCCGCATAGCATGTGCAAAAAAGTAGAGAGGGTCACGGCAAAAACTGGAGGCACTTCGTGTACAAACTGGACAATCTTTCGAAGTATCAGGGTTTCGGACGAAAACTCATCTGTTACATCGGCAATTCAAAATTTTAGTAACTTATTACAACTCTGGACGTTTTTTGCATTCAGCATGCACCATTCAAAGCCACGTGATCAACTTTCAATCCTTTCAGACATTATTTGCTATTTTTAATGCATTTACTGATTTGTTTTGAGCTAAATGGCCCTGCAATTGAAAAGCTCTACAAATGAACTCTGAAAAGGTTGAAACTTGGCATGGTATCATCATTTCACCCGCAGAGCATGTGCAAAAAAGTAGAGAGGGTCACAGCAAAAACTGGATGCACTTCGTGTACAAACTGGACAATCTGTTTCGAGGTATCAGGGTTCCGGACGAATACTCATCAGTTACATCGGCAATTCAAAATTTTAATAACTTATTACAACTCTGGATGTCTTTTGCATTCAGTATGCACCATTCAAAGCCACGTCATCAACTTTCAACCCTTTGTGACATAATTTGCTATTTTTAATGCATTTACGGACTTGTTTTGAGCAAAATGGCCCTGCAATTGAAAAGCTCTACAAATGAACTCCGAAAAGGTTGAAACTTGGCATGGTATCATCATTTCACCCCCATAGCATGTGCAAAAAAGTAGAGAGGGTCACGGCAAAAACTGGATGCACTTCGTGTACAAACTGGACAATCTGTTTCGAAGTATCAGGGTTTCGGACGAAAACTCATTAGTTACACCGGCAGTTTAAAATTTTAATAACTTATTACAACTCTGGACGTTTTTCGCATTCAGCATGCACCATTCAAAGCCACGTCATCAACTTTCAACCCTTTGTGACATAATTTGCTATTTTTAATGCATTTACTAATTTGTTTTGAGCTAAATGGCCCTGCAATTGGAAAGCTCTACAAATGAACTCTGAAAAGCTTGAAACTTGGCATGGTATCATCATTTCACCCGCATAGCATGTGCAAAAAAGTAGAGAGGGTCACGGCAAAAACTGGAGGCACTTCGTGTACAAACTGGACAATCTTTCGAAGTATCAGGGTTTCGGACGAAAACTCATCTGTTACACCCGCAATTAAAAAATTTAATAACTTATTACAACTCTTGAACGTCTTTTGCATTCAGTATGCACCATTCCAAGCCACATCATCAGCTTTCAACCCTTTGTGACATAATTTGCAACTTTTAATGCATTTACTGATTTGTTTTGAGCTAAATGGCCCTGCAATTAAAAAGCTCTACAAATGAACTCCGAAAAGGTTGAAACCTGGCATGGTATCATCATTTCACCCGCATAGCATGTGCAAAAAAGTAGAGAGGGTCACAGCAAAAACTTGAGGCACTTCGGGTACAAACTAGACAATCTCTTTCGAAGTATCAGGGTTTCGGACGAAAACTCATCTGTTACATCGGCAATTCAAAATTTTAATAACTTATTACAACTCTGGACGTCTTTTGCATTCAGCATGCACCATTCAAAGCCACGTCATCAACTTTCAACCCTTTCTGACATAATTTGCTATTTTTAATGCATTTACTGATTTGTTTTGAGCTAAATGGCCCTGCAATTGAAAAGCTCTACAAATGAACTCTGAAAAGGTTGAAACTTGGCATGGTATCATCATTTCACCCGCATGGCATGTGCAAAAAAGTAGAGAGGGTCACGGAAAAAACTGGATGCACTTCGTGTACAAACTGGACAATCTCTTTCGAAGTATCAGGGTTTCGGACGAAAACTCATTAGTTACACCGGCAATTCAAAATTTTAATAACTTATTACAACTCTGGACGTTTTTCGCATTCAGCATGCACCATTCAAAGCAACGTCATCAACTTTCAACCCTTTGTGACATAATTTGCTATTTTTAATGCATTTACTGGTTTGTTTTTGAGCTAAATGGCCTTGCAAAAGAAAAGCTCTACAAATGCAAACTGGACAATCTGTTTCGAAGTATCAGGGTTTCGGACGAAAACTCATTAGTTACACCGGCAATTCAAATTTTAATAACTTATTACAACTCTGGACGTTTTTCGCATTCAGCATGCACCATTCAAAGCCACGCCTTCAACTTTCAACCCTTTGTGACATAATTTGCTATTTTTAATGCATTTACTAATTTGTTTTGAGCTAAATGGCCCTGCAATTGAAAAGCTCTACAAATGAACTCTGAAAAGGTTGAAACTTGGCATGGTATCATCATTTCACCCGCATAGCATGTGCAAAACAGTAGAGAGGGTCACCGGAAAAACTGGATGCAGTTTGTGTGCAAACTGGACAATCTCTTTCGAAGTATCAAGGTTTCAGACGAAAACTCATCTGTTACACCCGCAATTCAAAATTTTCATAACTTATTACAACTCCGGACGTTTTTTGCATCCAGCATGCAACATTCAATGCCACGTCATCAACTTTCAACCCTTTCTGACATAATTTGCTATTTTTAATGCATTTACTGATTTGTTTTGAGCTAAATGGCCCTGAAATTGAAAACCTCTACAAATGAACTCTGAGAAGGTTGAAACTTGGCATGGTATCATCATTTCACCCGCATAGCATGTGCAAAAAAGTAGAGAGGGTCACGGCAATAACAGGATGCACTTCATGTACAAAATGGACAATCTCTTTCGAAGTATCAGGGTTTCGGACGAAAACTCATCTGTTAGACTGGCAATTCAAAATTTTAATAACTTATTACAACTCTGGACGTTTTTTTGATTCAGCATGCACCATTCAAAGCCACGTCATCAACTTTCAATCCTTTCTGACATAATTTGCTATTTTTAATGCATTTACTGATTTGTTTTGAGCTAAATGGCCCTGCAATTGAAAAGCTCTACAAATGAACTCTGAAAAGGTTGAAACTTGGCATGGTATCACAATTTCACCCGCAGAGCATGTGCAAAAAAGTAGAGAGGGTCACCGCAAAAACTGGATGCACTTCGTGTACAAACTGGACAATCTGTTTCGAAGTATCAGGGTTTCGGAGGAATACTCATCAGTTACATCGGCAATTCAAAATTTTAATAACTTATTACAACTCTGGACGTCTTTTTTGCATTCAGTATGCACCATTCAAAGCCACGTCATCAACTTTCAACCCTTTGTGACATAATTTGCTATTTTTAATGCATTTACTGATTTGTTTTGAGCTAAATGGCCCTGCAATTGAAAAGCTCTACAAATGAACTCCGAAAAGGTTGAAACTTGGCATGGTATCATCATTTCACCCGCATGGCATGTGCAAAAAAGTAGAGAGGGTCACGGAAAAAACTTGATGCACTTCGTGTACAAACTGGACAATCTGTTTCGAAATATCAGGGTTTTGGACGAATACTCATTAGTTACACCGGCAATTCAAAATTTGAATAACTTATTACAACTCTGGACGTTTTTCGCATTCAGCATGCACCACTCAAAGCCACGTCACCAACTTTCAACCCTTTGTGACATAATTTGCTATTTTTAATGCATTTACTAATTTGTTTTGAGCTAAATGGCCCTGCAATTGAAAAGCTCTACAAATGAACTCTGAACAGGTTGAAACTTGGCATGGTATCATCATTTCACCCGCATAGCATGTGCAAAACAGTAGAGAGGGTCACCTGAAAAACTCGATGCACTTTGTGTGCAAACTGGACAATCTCTTTCGAAGTATCAAGGTTTCAGACGAAAACTCATCTGTTACACCGGCAATTCTAAATTTTAATAACTTATTACAACTCCGGACGTTTTTTTTTTGCGTCCAGCATGCAAAATTCAAAGCCACGTCATCAACTTTCAACCCTTTCTGACATAATTTGCTATTTTGAATGCATTTACTGATTTGTTTTGAGCTAAATGGCCCTGAAATTGAAAACCTCTACAAATGAACTCTGAAAAGGTTGAAACTTAGCATGGTATCATCATTTCACCCGCATGGCATGTGCAAAAAAGTAGAGCGGGTCACGGCAATTACAGGACGCACTTCATGTACAAAATGGACAATCTCTTTCGAAGTATCAGGGTTTCGGCCGAAAACTCATCTGTTAGACCCGCAATTCAAAATTTTAATAACTTATTACAACTCTGGACGTTTTTTGCATTGAGCATGCACCATTCAGAGCCACGTCATCAACTTTCAATCCTTTCTGACATAATTTGCTATTTTTAATGCATTTACTGATTTGTTTTGAGCTAAATGGCCCTGCAATTGAAAAGCTCTACAAATGAACTCTGAAATGGTTGAAACTTGGCATGGTATCATAATTTCACCCGCAGAGCATGTGCAAAAAAGTAGAGAGGGTCACCGCAAAAACTGGATGCACTTCGTGTACAAACTGGACAATCTGTTTCGAAGTATCAGGGTTTCGGACGAATACTCATCAGTTACATCGGCCATTCAAACTTTTAATAACTTATTACAACTCTGGACGTCTTTTGCATTCAGTATGCACCATTCAAAGCCACGTCATCAACTTTCAACCCTTTGTGACATAATTTGCTATTTTTAACGCATTTACTGATTTGTTTTGAGCTAAATGGCCCTGCAATTGAAAAGCTCTACAAATGAACTCCGAAAAGGTTGAAACTTGGCATGGTATCATCATTTCACCCGCATAACATGTGCAAAAAAGTAGAGAGGGTCACGGCAAAAACTGGATGCACTTCGTGTACAAACAGGACAATCTGTTTCGAAGTATCAGGGTTTCGGACGAAAACTCATTAGTTACACCGGCAATTCAAAATTTTAATAACTTATTACAACTCTGGACGTTTTTCGCATTCAGCATGCACCATTCAAAGCCATGTCATCAACTTTCAACCCTTTCTGACATAATTTGCTATTTTTAATGCATTTACTAATTTGTTTTGAGCTAAATGGCGCTGCAATTGAAAAGCTCTACAAATGAACTCTGAAAAGGATGAAACTTGGCATGGTATCATCATTTCACCCGCATAGCATGTGCAAAAAAGTAGAGAGGGTCACGGCAAAAACTGGAGGCACTTCGTGTACAAACTGGACAATCTCTTTCGAAGTATCAGGGTTTCGAACGAAATCTCATCTGTTACATCGGCAATTCAAAATTTTAATAACTTATTACAACTCTGGACGTCTTTTGCATTCAGTATGCACCATTCAAAGCCACGTCATCAACTTTCAACCCTTTGTTACATAATTTGCTATTTTTAATGCATTTACTAATTTGTTTTGAGCTAAATGGCCCTGCAAATGAAAAGCTCTACAAATGAACTCTGAACAGGTTGAAACTTGGCATGGTATCATCATTTCACCCGCATAGCATGTTCAAAACAGTAGAGAGGGTCACCTGAAAAACTCGATGCACTTTGTGTGCAAACTGGACAATCTCTTTCGAAGTATCAGGGTTTCAGACGAAAACTCATCTGTTACACCGGCAATTCAAAATTTTAATAACTTATTACAACTCCGGACATTTTTTTGCATCCAGCATGCAAAATTCAAAGCCACGTCATCAACTTTCAACCCTTTCTGACATAATTTGCTATTTTGAATGCATTTACTGATTTGTTTTGAGCTAAATGGCCCTAAAATTGAAAACCTCTACAAATGAACTCTGAAAAGGTTGAAACATGGCATGGTATCATCATTTCACCCGCATGGCATGTGCAAAAAAGTAGAGAGGGTCACGGCAATTACAGGATGCACTTCATGTACAAAATGGACAATCTCTTTCGAAGTATCAGGGTTTCGGACGAAAACTCATCTGTTAGACTGGCAATTCAAAATTTTAATAACTTATTACAACTCTGGACGTTTTTTGCATTGAGCATGCACCATTCAAAGCCACGTCATCAACTTTCAATCCTTTCTGACATAATTTGCTATTTTTAATGCATTTACTGATTTGTTTTGAGCTAAATGGCCCTGCAATTGAAAAGCTCTACAAATGAACTCTGAAATGGTTGAAACTTGGCATGGTATCATAATTTCACCCGCAGAGCATGTGCAAAAAAGTAGAGAGGGTCACCGCAAAAACTGGATGCACTTCGTGTACAAACTGGACAATCTGTTTCGAAGTATCAGGGTTTCGGACGAATACTCATCAGTTACATCGGCCATTCAAAATTTTAATAACTTATTACAACTCTGGACGTCTTTTGCATTCAGTATGCACCATTCAAAGCCACGTCATCAACTTTCAACCCTTTGTGACATAATTTGCTATTTTTAATGCATTTACTGATTTGTTTTGAGCTAAATGGCCCTGCAATTGAAAAGCTCTACAAATGAACTCCGAAAAGGTTGAAACTTGGCATGGTATCATCATTTCACCCGCATAACATGTGCAAAAAAGTAGAGAGGGTCACGGCAAAAACTGGATGCACTTCGTGTACAAACAGGACAATCTGTTTCGAAGTATCAGGGTTTCGGACGAAAACTCATTAGTTACACCGGCAATTCAAAATTTTAATCACTTATTACAACTCTGGACGTTTTTCGCATTCAGCATGCACCATTCAAAGCCATGTCATCAACTTTCAACCCTTTCTGACATAATTTGCTATTTTTAATGCATTTACTAATTTGTTTTGAGCTAAATGGCGCTGCAATTGAAAAGCTCTACAAATGAACTCTGAAAAGGATGAAACTTGGCATGGTATCATCATTTCACCCGCATAGCATGTGCAAAAAAGTAGAGAGGGTCACGGCAAAAACTGGAGGCACTTCGTGTACAAACTGGACAATCTCTTTCGAAGTATCAGGGTTTCGAACGAAATCTCATCTGTTACATCGGCAATTCAAAATTTTAATAACTTATTACAACTCTGGACGTCTTTTGCATTCAGTATGCACCATTCAAAGCCACGTCATCAACTTTCAACCCTTTGTGACATAATTTGCTATTTTTAATGCATTTACTAATTTGTTTTGAGCTAAATGGCCCTGCAAATGAAAAGCTCTACAAATGAACTCTGAACAGGTTGAAACTTGGCATGGTATCATCATTTCACCCGCATAGCATGTTCAAAACAGTAGAGAGGGTCACCTGAAAAACTCGATGCACTTTGTGTGCAAACTGGACAATCTCTTTCGAAGTATCAGGGTTTCAGACGAAAACTCATCTGTTACACCGGCAATTCAAAATTTTAATAACTTATTACAACTCCGGACATTTTTTTGCATCCAGCATGCAAAATTCAAAGCCACGTCATCAACTTTCAACCCTTTCTGACATAATTTGCTATTTTGAATGCATTTACTGATTTGTTTTGAGCTAAATGGCCCTAAAATTGAAAACCTCTACAAATGAACTCTGAAAAGGTTGAAACATGGCATGGTATCATCATTTCACCCGCATGGCATGTGCAAAAAAGTAGAGAGGGTCACGGCAATTACAGGATGCACTTCATGTACAAAATGGACAATCTCTTTCGAAGTATCAGGGTTTCGGACGAAAACTCATCTGTTAGACTGGCAATTCAAAATTTTAATAACTTATTACAACTCTGACGTTTTTTGCATTGAGCATGCACCATTCAAAGCCACGTCATCAACTTTCAATCCTTTCTGACATAATTTGCTATTTTTAATGCATTTACTGATTTGTTTTGAGCTAAATGGCCCTGCAATTGAAAAGCTCTACAAATGAACTCCGAAAAGGTTGAAACTTGGCATGGTATCATAATTTCACCCGCAGAGCATGTGCAAAAAAGTAGAGAGGGTCACGGCAAAAACTGGATGCACTTCGTGTACAAACAGGACAATCTGTTTCGAAGTATCAGGGTTTCGGACGAATACTCATTAGTTACACCGGCAATTCAAAATTTTAATAACTTATTACAACTCTGGACGTTTTTCGCATTCAGCATGCACCATTCAAAGCCATGTCATCAACTTTCAACCCTTTCTGACATAATTTGCTATTTTTAATGCATTTACTAATTTGTTTTGAGCTAAATGGCGCTGCAATTGAAAAGCTCTACAAATGAACTCTGAAAAGGATGAAACTTGGCATGGTATCATCATTTCACCCGCATAGCATGTGCAAAAAAGTAGAGAGGGTCACGGCAAAAACTGGAGGCACTTCGTGTACAAACTGGACAATCTCTTTCGAAGTATCAGGGTTTCGAACGAAATCTCATCTGTTACATCGGCAATTCAAAATTTTAATAACTTATTACAACTCTGGACGTCTTTTGCATTCAGTATGCACCATTCAAAGCCACGTCATCAACTTTCAACCCTTTGTTACATAATTTGCTATTTTTAATGCATTTACTAATTTGTTTTGAGCTAAATGGCCCTGCAAATGAAAAGCTCTACAAATGAACTCTGAACAGGTTGAAACTTGGCATGGTATCATCATTTCACCCGCATAGCATGTTCAAAACAGTAGAGAGGGTCACCTGAAAAACTCGATGCACTTTGTGTGCAAACTGGACAATCTCTTTCGAAGTATCAGGGTTTCAGACGAAAACTCATCTGTTACACCGGCAATTCAAAATTTTAATAACTTATTACAACTCCGGACATTTTTTTGCATCCAGCATGCAAAATTCAAAGCCACGTCATCAACTTTCAACCCTTTCTGACATAATTTGCTATTTTGAATGCATTTACTGATTTGTTTTGAGCTAAATGGCCCTAAAATTGAAAACCTCTACAAATGAACTCTGAAAAGGTTGAAACATGGCATGGTATCATCATTTCACCCGCATGGCATGTGCAAAAAAGTAGAGAGGGTCACGGCAATTACAGGATGCACTTCATGTACAAAATGGACAATCTCTTTCGAAGTATCAGGGTTTCGGACGAAAACTCATCTGTTAGACTGGCAATTCAAAATTTTAATAACTTATTACAACTCTGGACGTTTTTTGCATTGAGCATGCACCATTCAAAGCCACGTCATCAACTTTCAATCCTTTCTGACATAATTTGCTATTTTTAATGCATTTACTGATTTGTTTTGAGCTAAATGGCCCTGCAATTGAAAAGCTCTACAAATGAACTCTGAAATGGTTGAAACTTGGCATGGTATCATAATTTCACCCGCAGAGCATGTGCAAAAAAGTAGAGAGGGTCACCGCAAAAACTGGATGCACTTCGTGTACAAACTGGACAATCTGTTTCGAAGTATCAGGGTTTCGGACGAATACTCATCAGTTACATCGGCCATTCAAAATTTTAATAACTTATTACAACTCTGGACGTCTTTTGCATTCAGTATGCACCATTCAAAGCCACGTCATCAACTTTCAACCCTTTGTGACATAATTTGCTATTTTTAATGCATTTACTGATTTGTTTTGAGCTAAATGGCCCTGCAATTGAAAAGCTCTACAAATGAACTCCGAAAAGGTTGAAACTTGGCATGGTATCATCATTTCACCCGCATAACATGTGCAAAAAAGTAGAGAGGGTCACGGCAAAAACTGGATGCACTTCGTGTACAAACAGGACAATCTGTTTCGAAGTATCAGGGTTTCGGACGAAAACTCATTAGTTACACCGGCAATTCAAAATTTTAATAACTTATTACAACTCTGGACGTTTTTCGCATTCAGCATGCACCATTCAAAGCCATGTCATCAACTTTCAACCCTTTCTGACATAATTTGCTATTTTTAATGCATTTACTAATTTGTTTTGAGCTAAATGGCGCTGCAATTGAAAAGCTCTACAAATGAACTCTGAAAAGGATGAAACTTGGCATGGTATCATCATTTCACCCGCATAGCATGTGCAAAAAAGTAGAGAGGGTCACGGCAAAAACTGGAGGCACTTCGTGTACAAACTGGACAATCTCTTTCGAAGTATCAGGGTTTCGAACGAAATCTCATCTGTTACATCGGCAATTCAAAATTTTAATAACTTATTACAACTCTGGACGTCTTTTGCATTCAGTATGCACCATTCAAAGCCACGTCATCAACTTTCAACCCTTTGTGACATAATTTGCTATTTTTAATGCATTTACTAATTTGTTTTGAGCTAAATGGCCCTGCAAATGAAAAGCTCTACAAATGAACTCTGAACAGGTTGAAACTTGGCATGGTATCATCATTTCACCCGCATAGCATGTTCAAAACAGTAGAGAGGGTCACCTGAAAAACTCGATGCACTTTGTGTGCAAACTGGACAATCTCTTTCGAAGTATCAGGGTTTCAGACGAAAACTCATCTGTTACACCGGCAATTCAAAATTTTAATAACTTATTACAACTCCGGACATTTTTTTGCATCCAGCATGCAAAATTCAAAGCCACGTCATCAACTTTCAACCCTTTCTGACATAATTTGCTATTTTGAATGCATTTACTGATTTGTTTTGAGCTAAATGGCCCTAAAATTGAAAACCTCTACAAATGAACTCTGAAAAGGTTGAAACATGGCATGGTATCATCATTTCACCCGCATGGCATGTGCAAAAAAGTAGAGAGGGTCACGGCAATTACAGGATGCACTTCATGTACAAAATGGACAATCTCTTTCGAAGTATCAGGGTTTCGGACGAAAACTCATCTGTTAGACTGGCAATTCAAAATTTTAATAACTTATTACAACTCTGGACGTTTTTTGCATTGAGCATGCACCATTCAAAGCCACGTCATCAACTTTCAATCCTTTCTGACATAATTTGCTATTTTTAATGCATTTACTGATTTGTTTTGAGCTAAATGGCCCTGCAATTGAAAAGCTCTACAAATGAACTCTGAAATGGTTGAAACTTGGCATGGTATCATAATTTCACCCGCAGAGCATGTGCAAAAAAGTAGAGAGGGTCACCGCAAAAACTGGATGCACTTCGTGTACAAACTGGACAATCTGTTTCGAAGTATCAGGGTTTCGGACGAATACTCATCAGTTACATCGGCCATTCAAACTTTTAATAACTTATTACAACTCTGGACGTCTTTTGCATTCAGTATGCACCATTCAAAGCCACGTCATCAACTTTCAACCCTTTGTGACATAATTTGCTATTTTTAATGCATTTACTGATTTGTTTTGAGCTAAATGGCCCTGCAATTGAAAAGCTCTACAAATGAACTCCGAAAAGGTTGAAACTTGGCATGGTATCATCATTTCACCCGCATAACATGTGCAAAAAAGTAGAGAGGGTCACGGCAAAAACTGGATGCACTTCGTGTACAAACAGGACAATCTGTTTCGAAGTATCAGGGTTTCGGACGAAAACTCATTAGTTACACCGGCAATTCAAAATTTTAATAACTTATTACAACTCTGGACGTTTTTCGCATTCAGCATGCACCATTCAAAGCCACGTCATCAACTTTCAACCCTTTCTGACATAATTTGCTATTTTTAATGCATTTACTAATTTGTTTTGAGCTAAATGGCGCTGCAATTGAAAAGCTCTACAAATGAACTCTGAAAAGGATGAAACTTGGCATGGTATCATCATTTCACCCGCATAGCATGTGCAAAAAAGTAGAGAGGGTCACGGCAAAAACTGGAGGCACTTCGTGTACAAACTGGACAATCTCTTTCGAAGTATCAGGGTTTCGAACGAAACGAAATCACATCTGTTACATCGGCAATTCAAAATTTTAATAACTTATTACAACTCTGGACGTCTTTTGCATTCAGTATGCACCATTCAAAGCCACGTCATCAACTTTCAACCCTTTGTGACATAATTTGCTATTTTTAATGCATTTACTAATTTGTTTTGAGCTTAATGGCCCTGCAAATGAAAAGCTCTACAAATGAACTCTGAACAGGTTGAAACTTGGCATGGTATCATCATTTCACCCGCATAGCATGTTCAAAACAGTAGAGAGGGTCACCTGAAAAACTCGATGCACTTTGTGTGCAAACTGGACAATCTCTTTCGAAGTATCAGGGTTTCAGACGAAAACTCATCTGTTACACCGGCAATTCAAAATTTTAATAACTTATTACAACTCCGGACATTTTTTTGCATCCAGCATGCAAAATTCAAAGCCACGTCATCAACTTTCAACCCTTTCTGACATAATTTGCTATTTTGAATGCATTTACTGATTTGTTTTGAGCTAAATGGCCCTGAAATTGAAAACCTCTACAAATGAACTCTGAAAAGGTTGAAACATGGCATGGTATCATCATTTCACCCGCATGGCATGTGCAAAAAAGTAGAGAGGGTCACGGCAATTACAGGATGCACTTCATGTACAAAATGGACAATCTCTTTCGAAGTATCAGGGTTTCGGACGAAAACTCATCTGTTAGACCGGCAATTCAAAATTTTAATAACTTATTACAACTCTGGACGTTTTTTGCATTGAGCATGCACCATTCAAAGCCACGTCATCAACTTTCAATCCTTTCTGACATAATTTGCTATTTTTAATGCATTTACTGATTTGTTTTGAGCTAAATGGCCCTGCAATTGGAAAGCTCTACAAATGAACTCTGAAATGGTTGAAACTTGGCATGGTATCATAATTTCACCCGCAGAGCATGTGCAAAAAAGTAGAGAGGGTCACCGCAAAAATTGGATCCACTTCGTGTACAAACTGGACAATCTGTTTCGAAGTATCAGGGTTTCGGACGAATACTCATCAGTTACATCGGCCATTCAAAATTTTAATAACTTATTACAACTCTGGACGTCTTTTGCATTCAGTATGCACCATTCAAAGCCACGTCATCAACTTTCAACCCTTTGTGACATAATTTGCTATTTTTAATGCATTTACTGATTTGTTTTGAGCTAAATGGCCCTGCAATTGAAAAGCTCTACAAATGAACTCCGAAAAGGTTGAAACTTGGCATGGTATCATCATTTCACCCGCATAGCATGTGCAAAAAAGTAGAGAGGGTCACGGCAAAAACTGGATGCACTTCGTGTACAAACAGGACAATCTGTTTCGAAGTATCAGGGTTTCGGACGAAAACTCATTAGTTACGCCGGCAATTCAAAATTTTAATAACTTATTTCAACTCTGGACGTTTTTCGCATTCAGCATGCACCATTCAAAGCCACGTCATCAACTTTCAACCCTTTCTGACGTAATTTGCTATTTTTAATGCATTTACTAATTTGTTTTGAGCTAAATGGCGCTGCAATTGAAAAGCTCTACAAATGAACTCTGAAAAGGTTGAAACTTGGCATGGTATCATCATTTCACCCGCATAGCATGTGCAAAAAAGTAGAGAGGGTCACGGCAAAAACTGGAGGCACTTCGTGTACAAACTGCACAATCTCTTTCGAAGTATCAGGGTTTCGAACGAAATCTCATCTGTTACATCGGCAATTCAAAATTTTAATAACTTATTACAACTCTGGACGTCTTTTGCATTGAGCATGCACCATTCAAAGCCACGTCATCAACTTTCAATCCTTTCTGACATAATTTGCTATTTTTAATGCATTTACTAATTTGTTTTGAGGTAAATGGCCCTGCAAATGAAAAGCTCTACAAATGAACTCTGAACAGGTTGAAACTTGGCATGGTATCATCATTTCACCCGCATAGCATGTTCAAAACAGTAGAGAGGGTCACCTGAAAAACTCGATGCACTTTGTGTGCAAACTGGACAATCTCTTTCGAAGTATCATGGTTTCAGACGAAAACTCATCTGTTACACCGGCAATTCAAAATTTTAATAACTTATTACAACTCCGGACGTTTTTTTGCATCCAGCATGCAAAATTCAAAGCCACGTCATCAACTTTCAACCCTTTGTGACATAATTTGCTATTTTTAATGCATTTACTAATTTGTTCTGAGCTAAATGGCCCTGCAATTGAAAAGCTCTACAAATGAACTCCGAAAAGGTTGAAACTTGGCATGGTATCATCATTTCACCCGCATAGCATGTGCAAAAAAGTAGAGAGGGCCACGGCAAAAACTGGATGCACTTCGTGTACAAACTGGACAATCTGTTTCGAAGTATCAGGGTTTCGGACGAAAACTCATTAGTTACACCGGCAATTCAAAATTTTAATAACTTATTAGAACTCTGGTCGTTTTTCGCATTCAGAATGCACCATTCAAAGCCACGTCATCAAATTTCAACCCTTTGTGACATAATTTGCTATTTTTAATGCATTTACTAATTTGTTTTGAGCTAAATGGCCCTGCAATTCAAAAGCTCTACAAATGAACTCTGAAAAGCTTGAAACTTGGCATGGTATCATCATTTCACCCGCATAGCATGTGCAAAAAAGTAGAGAGGGTCACGGCAAAAACTGGAGGCACTTCGTGTGCAAACTGGACAATCTCTTTCGAAGTATCAGGGTTTCGGACGAAAACTCATCTGTTACATCGGCAATTCAAAATTATAATAACTTATTACAACTCTGGACGTCTTTTGCATTCAGTATGCACCATTCAAAGCCACATCATCAAGTTTCAACCCTTTGTGACTTAATTTGCATCTTTTAATGCGTTTACTGATTTGTTTTGAGCTAAATGGCCCTGAAAATGAAAAGCTCTACAAATGAACTCCGAAAAGGTTGAAACTTGGCATGGTATCATCATTTCACCCGCATAGCATGTGCAAAAAAGTAGAGAGGGTCAGGGCAAAAACTGGAGGCACTTCGTGTACAAACTAGACAATCTCTTTCGAAGTATCAGGGTTTCGGACGAAAACTCATCTGTTACATCGGCAATTCAAAATTTTAATAACATATTACAATTCTGGACGTCTTTTACATTCAGCATGCACCATTCAAAGTCACGTCATCAACTTTCAACCCTTTGTGACATAATTTGCTATTTTTAATGCATTTACTGATTTATTTTGAGCTAAATGGCCCTGCAATTGAAAAGCTCTACAAATGAACTCTGAAAAGGTTGAAACTTGGGATGGTATCATCATTTCACCCGCATAGCATGTGCAAAAAAGTAGAGAGGGTCACGGCTAAAACTGGATGCACTTCGTGTGCAAACTGGACAATCTCTTTCGAAGTATCAGGGTTTCGGACGAAAACTCATCTGTTACATCGGCAATTCAAAATTATAATAACTTATTACAACTCTGGACGTCTTTTGCATTCAGTATGCACCATTCAAAGCCACATCATCAACTTTCAACCCTTTGTGACATAATTTGCAACTTTTAATGCGTTTACTGATTTGTTTTGAGCTAAATGGCCCTGAAAATGAAAAGCTCTACAAATGAACTCCGAAAAGGTTGAAACTTGGCATGGTATCATCATTTCACCCGCATAGCATGTGCAAAAAAGTAGAGAGGGTCACGGCAAAAACTGGAGGCACTTCGTGTACAAACTAGACAATCTCTTTCGAAGTATCAGGGTTTCGGACGAAAACTCATCTGTTACATCGGCAATTCAAAATTTTAATAACTTATTACAATTCTGGACGTCTTTTGCATTCAGCATGCACCATTCAAAGTCACGTCATCAACTTTCAACCCTTTGTGACATAATTTGCTATGTTTAATGCATTTACTGATTTGTTTTGAGCTAAATGGCCCTGCAATTGAAAAGCTCTACAAATGAACTCTGAAAAGGTTGAAACTTGGGATGGTATCATCATTTCACCCGCATAGCATGTGCAAAAAAGTAGAGAGGGTCACGGCTAAAACTGGATGCACTTCGTGTACAAACTGGACAATCTGTTTCGAAGTATCAGGTTTTCGGTCGAAAACTCATTAGTTACACCGGCAATTCAAAATTTTAATAACTTATTACAACTCTGGACGTTTTTCGCATTCAGCATGCACCATTCAAAGCCACGTCATCAACTTTCAACCCTTTGTGACATAATTTGCTATTTTTAATGCATTTACTAATTTGTTTTGAGCTAAATGGCCCTGCAATTGAAAACCTCTACAAATGAACTCTGAAAAGCTTGAAACTTGGCATGGTATCATCACTTCACCCGCATAGCATGTGCAAAAAAGTAGAGAGGGTCACGGCAAAAACTGGAGGCACTTCGTGTACAAACTGGACAATCTCTTTCGAAGTATCAGGGTTTCGGACGAAAACTCATTAGTTACACCGGCAATTCAAAATTTTAATAACTTATTACAACTCTGGACGTTTTTCGCATTCAGCATGCACCATTCAAAGCCACGTCATCAACTTTCAACCCTTTGTGACATAATTTGCTATTTTTAATGCATTTACTAATTTGTTTTGAGCTAAATGGCCCTGCAATTGAAAAGCTCTACAAATGAACTCTGAAAAGCTTGAAACTTGGCATGGTATCATCATTTCACCAGCATAGCATGTGCAAAAAAATAGAGAGGGTCACGGCAAAAACTGGAGGCACTTCGTGTGCAAACTGGACAATCTCTTTCGAAGTATCAGGGTTTCGGACGAAAACTCATCTGTTACATCGGCAATTCAAAATTTTAATAACTTATTACAACTCTGGACGTCTTTTGCATTCAGTATGCACCATTCAAAGCCACATCATCAACTTTCAACCCTTTGTGACATAATTTGCAACTTTTAATGCATTTACTGATTTGTTTTGAGCTAAATGGCCCTGAAATTGAAAAGCTCTACAAATGAACTCCGAATAGGTTGAAACTTGGCATGGTATCATCATTTCACCCGCATAGCATGTGCAAAAAAGTAGAGAGGGTCACGGCAAAAACTGGAGGCACTTTGTGTACAAACTAGACAATCTCTTTCGAAGTATCAGGGTTTCGGACGAAAACTCATCTGTTACATCGGCAATTCAAAATTTTAATAACTTATTACAATTCTGGACGTCTTTTGCATTCAGCATGCACCATTCAAAGTCACGTCATCAACTTTGGACCCTTTGTGACATAATTTGCTATTTTTAATGCATTTACTGATTTGTTTTGAGCTAAATGGCCCTGCAATTGAAAAGCTCTACAAAGGAACTCTGAAAAGGTTGAAACTTGGGATGGTATCATCATTTCACCCGCATAGCATGTGCAAAAAAGTAGAGAGGGTCACGGCAAAAATTGGATGCACTTCGTGTTCAAACTGGACAATCTGTTTCGAAGTATCAGGGTTTCGGACGAAAACTCATTAGTTACACCGGCAATTCAAAATTTTAATAACTTATTACAACTCTGGACGTTTTTCGCATTCAGCATGCACCATTCAAAGCCACGTCAT
The DNA here is from genome assembly GCF_002575655.3 of Aegilops tauschii subsp. strangulata. Lineage (NCBI taxonomy): Eukaryota > Viridiplantae > Streptophyta > Magnoliopsida > Poales > Poaceae > Aegilops > Aegilops tauschii. The sequence continues at coordinate 172,275 of NW_027332536.1, forward strand.
CAACTTTCAACCCTTTGTGACATAATTTGCTATTTTTAATGCATTTACTAATTTGTTTTGAGCTAAATGGCCCTGCAATTGAAAACCTCTACAAATGAACTCTGAAAAGGTTGAAACTTGGCATGGTATCATCATTTCACCCGCATGGCATGTGCAAAAAAGTAGAGAGGGTCACGGCAATTACAAGATGCACTTCATGTACAAAATGGGCAATCTCTTTCGAAGTATTAGGGTTTCGGACGAAAACTCATCTGTTAGACCGGCAATTCAAAGTTTTAATAACTTATTACAACTCTGGACGTTTTTTGCATTGAGCATGCACCATTCAAAGCCACGTCATCAACTTTCAATCCTTTCTGACATAATTTGCTATTTTTAATGCATTTACTGATTTGTTTTGAGCTAAATGGCCCTGCAATTGAAAAGCTCTACAAATGAACTCCGAAATGGTTGAAACTTGGCATGGTATCATAATTTCACCCGCAGAGCATGTGCAAAAAAGTAGAGAGGGTCACCGCAAAAACTGGATGCACTTCGTGTACAAACTGGACAATCTGTTTCGAAGTATCAGGGTTTCGGACGAATACTCATCAGTTACATCGGCCATTCAAAATTTTAATAACTTATTACAACTCTGGACGTCTTTTGCATTCAGTATGCACCATTCAAAGCCACGTCATCAACTTTCAACCCTTTCTGACATAATTTGCTATTTTTAATGCATTTACTGATTTGTTTTGAGCTAAATGGCCCTGCAATTGAAAAGCTCTACAAATGAACTCCGAAAAGGTTGAAACTTGGCATGGTATCATCATTTCACCCGCATACCATGTGCAAAAAAGTAGAGAGGGTCACGGCAAAAACTGGATGCACTTCGTGTACAAACAGGACAATCTGTTTCGAAGTATCAGGGTTTCGGACGAAAACTCATTAGTTACACCGGCAATTCAAAATTTTAATAACTTATTACAACTCTGGACGTTTTTCGCATTCAGCATGCACCATTCAAAGCCACGTCATCAACTTTCAACCCTTTGTGACATAATTTGCTATTTTTAATGCATTTACTAATTTGTTTTGAGCTAAATGGCCCTGCAATTGAAAAGCTCTACAAATGAACTCTGAAAAGGTTGAAACTTGGCATGGTATCATCATTTCACCCACATAGCATGTGCAAAACAGTAGAGAGGGTCACCGGAAAAACTGGATGCACTTTGTGTGCAAACTGGACAATCTCTTTCGAAGTATCAGGGTTTCAGACGAAAACTCATCTGTTACACCGGCAATTCAAAATTTTAATAACTTATTACAATTCCGGACGTTTTTTTGCATCCAGCATGCAAAATTCAATGCCACGTCATCAACTTTCAACCCTTTCTGACATAACTTGCTATTTTTAATACATTTACTGATTTGTTTTGAGCTAAATGGCCCTGAAATTGAAAACCTCTACAAATGAACTCTGAAAAGGTTGAAACTTGGCATGGTATCATCATTTCACCCGCATAGCATGTGCAAAAAAGTAGAGAGGGTCACGGCAAAATCAGGATGCACTTCATGTACAAAATGGACAATCTCTTTCGAAGTATCTGGGTTTCGGACGAAAGCTCATCTGTTAGACCGGCAATTCAAAATTTTAATAACTTATTACAACTCTGGACGTTTTTTGCATTGAGCATGCACCATTCAAAGCCACGTCATTAACTTTCAATCCTTTCTGACATAATTTGCTATTTTTAATGCATTTACTGATTTGTTTTGAGGTAAATGGCCCTGCAATTGAAAAGCTCTACAAATGAACTCTGAAAAGGTTGAAACTTGGCATAGTATCATCATTTCACCCGCAGAGCATGTGCAAAAAATTAGAGAGGGTCACCGCAAAAACTGGATGCACTTCGTGTACAAACTGGACAATCTGTTTCGAAGTATCAGGGTTTCGGACGAATACTCATCAGTTACATCGGCCATTCAAAATTTTAATAACTTATTACAACTCTGGACGTCTTTTGCATTCAGTATGCACCATTCAAAGCCACGTCATCAACTTTCAACCCTTTGTGACATAATTTGCTATTTTTAATGCATTTACTAATTTGTTCTGAGCTAAATGGCCCTGCAATTGAAAAGCTCTACAAATGAACTGCGAAAAGGTTGAAACTTGGCATGGTATCATCATTTCACCCGCATACCATGTGCAAAAAAGTAGAGAGGGTCACGGCAAAAACTGGATGCACTTCGTGTACAAACTGGACAATCTGTTTCGAAGTATCAGGGTTTTGGACGAAAACTCATTAGTTACGCCGGCAATTCAAAATTTTATAACTTATTAGAACTCTGGACGTTTTTCGCATTCAGCATGCACCATTCAAAGCCACGTCATCAACTTTCAACCCTCTGTGACATAATTTGTTATTTTTAATGCATTTACTAATTTGTTTTGAGCTAAATGGCCCTGCAATTGAAAAGCTCTACAAATGAACTCCGAAAAGGTTGAAACTTGGCATGGTATCATCATTTCACCCGCATAGCATGTGCAAAAAAGTAGAGAGGGTCACGGCAAAAACTGGATGCACTTCGTGTACAAACTGGACAATCTGTTTCGAAGTATCAGGGTTTCGGACGAAAACTCATTAGTTACACCGGCAATTCAAAATTTTAATAACTTATTACAACTCTGGACGTTTTTCGCATTCAGCATGCACCATTCAAAGCCACGTCATCAACTTTCAACCCTTTGTGACATAATTTGCTATTTTTAATGCATTTACTAATTTGTTTTGAGCTAAATGGCCCTGCAATTGAAAAGCTCTACAAATGAACTCTGAAAAGGTTGAAACTTGGCATGGTATCATCATTTCACCCACATAGCATGTGCAAAACAGTAGAGAGGGTCACCGGAAAAACTGGATGAACTTTGTGTGCAAACTGGACAATCTCTTTCGAAGTATCAGGGTTTCAGACGAAAACTCATCTGCTACACCGGCAATTCAAAATTTTAGTAACTTATTACAACTCCGGACGTTTTTTTGCATCCAGCATGCAAAATTCAATGCCACGTCATCAACTTTCAACCCTTTCTGACATAATTTGCTATTTTTAATACATTTACTGATTTGTTTTGAGCTAAATGGCCCTGAAATTGAAAACCTCTACAAATGAACTCTGAAAAGGTTGAAACTTGGCATGGTATCATCATTTCACCCGCATAGCATGTGCAAAAAAGTAGAGAGGGTCACGGCAAAATCAGGATGCACTTCATGTACAAAATGGACAATCTCTTTCGAAGTATCAGGGTTTCGGACGAAAGCTCATCTGTTAGACCGGCAATTCAAAATTTTAATAACTTATTACAACTCTGGACGTTTTTTGCATTGAGCATGCACCATTCAAAGCCACGTCATCAACTTTCAATCCTTTCTGACATAATTTGCTATTTTTAATGCATTTACTGATTTGTTTTGAGCTAAATGGCCCTGCAATTGAAAAGCTCTACAAATGAACTCTGAAAAGGTTGAAACTTGGCATAGTATCATCATTTCACCCGCAGAGCATGTGCAAAAAAGTAGAGAGGGTCACCGCAAAAACTGGATGCACTTCGTGTACAAACTGGACAATCTGTTTCAAAGTATCAGGGTTTCAGACGAATACTCATCAGTTACATCGGCCATTCAAAATTTTAATAACTTATTACAACTCTGGACGTCTTTTGCATTCAGTATGCACCATTCAAAGCCACGTCATCAACTTTCAACCCTTTGTGACATAATTTGCTATTTTTAATGCGTTTACTAATTTGTTCTGAGCTAAATGGCCCTGCAATTGAAAAGCTCTACAAATGAACTCCGAAAAGGTTGAAACTTGGCATGGTATCATCATTTCACCCGCATACCATGTGCAAAAAAGTAGAGAGGGTCACGGCAAAAACTGGATGCACTTCGTGTACAAACTAGACAATCTGTTTCGAAGTATCAGGGTTTCGGACGAAAACTCATTAGTTACACCGGCAATTCAAAATTTTAATAACTTATTAGAACTCTGGACGTTTTTCGCATTCAGCATGCACCATTCAAAGCCACGTCATCAACTTTCAACCCTTTGTGACATAATTTGCTATTTTTAATGCATTTACTAATTTGTTTTGAGCTAAATGGCCCTGCAATTGAAAAGCTCTACAAATGAACTCTGAAAAGCTTGAAACTTGGCATGGTATCATCATTTCACCGCATAGCATGTGCAAAAAAGTAGAGAGGGTCACGGCAAAAACTGGAGGCACTTCGTGTGCAAACTGGACAATCTCTTTCGAAGTATCAGGGTTTCGGACGAAAACTCATCTGTTACATCGGCAATTCAAAATTTTAATAACTTATTACAACTCTGGACGTCATTTGCATTCAGTATGCACCATTCAAAGCCACATCATCAACTTTCAACCCTTTGTGACATAATTTGCAACTTTTAATGCGTTTACTGATTTGTTTTGAGCTAAATGGCCCTGAAAATGAAAAGCTCTACAAATGAACTCCGAAAAGGTTGAAACTTGGCATGGTATCATCATTTCACCCGCATAGCATGTGCAAAAAAGTAGAGAGGGTCACGGCAAAAACTGGAGGCACTTCGTGTACAAACTAGACAATCTCTTTTGAAGTATCAGGGTTTCGGACGAAAACTCATCTGTTACATCGGCAATTCAAAATTTTAATAACTTATTACAATTCTGGACGTCTTTTGCATTCAGCATGCACCATTCAAAGTCACGTCATCAACTTTCAACCCTTTGTGACATAATTTGCTATTTTTAATGCATTTACTGATTTGTTTTGAGCTAAATGGCCCTGCATTTGAAAAGCTCTACAAATGAACTCTGAAAAGGTTGAAACTTGGGATGGTATCATCATTTCACCCGCATAGCATGTGCAAAAAAGTAGAGAGGGTCACGGCTAAAACTGGATGCACTTCGTGTACAAACTGGACAATCTGTTTCGAAGTATCAGGTTTTCGGACGAAAACTCATTAGTTACACCGGCAATTCAAAATTTTAATAACTTATTACAACCCTGGACGTTTTTCGCATTCAGCATGCACCATTCAAAGCCACGTCATCAACTTTCAACCCTTTGTGACATAATTTGCTATTTTTAATGCATTTACTAATTTGTTTTGAGCTAAATGGCCCTGCAATTGAAAACCTCTACAAATGAACTCTGAAAAGCTTGAAACTTGGCATGGTATCATCATTTCACCCGCATAGCATGTGCAAAAAAGTACAGAGGGTCACGGCAAAAACTGGAGGCACTTCGTGTACAAACTAGACAATCTCTTTCGAAGTATCAGGGTTTCGGACGAAAACTCATTAGTTACACCGGCAATTCAAAATTTTAATAACTTATTACAACTCTGGACGTTTTTCGCATTCAGCATGCACCATTCAAAGCCACGTCATCAACTTTCAACCCTTTGTGACATAATTTGCTATTTTTAATGCATTTACTAATTTGTTTTGAGCTAAATGGCCCTGCAATTGAAAAGCATTACAAATGAACTCTGAAAAGCTTGAAACTTGGCATGGTATCATCATTTCACCAGCATAGCATGTGCAAAAAATAGAGAGGGTCACGGCAAAAACTGGAGGCACTTCGTGTGCAAACTGGACAATCTCTTTCGAAGTATCAGGGTTTCGGACGAAAACTCATCTGTTACATCGGCAATTCAAAATTTTAATAACTTATTACAACTCTGGACGTCTTTTGCATTCAGTATGCACCATTCAAAGCCACATCATCAACTTTCAACCCTTTGTGACATAATTTGCAACTTTTAATGCATTTACTGATTTGTTTTGAGCTAAATGGCCCTGAAATTGAAAAGCTCTACAAATGAACTCCGAAAAGGTTGAAACTTGGCATGGTATCATCATTTCACCCGCATAGCATGTGCAAAAAAGTAGAGAGGGTCACGGCAAAAACTGGAGGCACTTCGTGTACAAACTAGACAATCTCTTTCGAAGTATCAGGGTTTCGGACGAAAACTCATCTGTTACATCGGCAATTCAAAATTTTAATAACTTATTACAATTCTGGACGTCTTTTGCATTCAGCATGCACCATTCAAAGTCACGTCATCAACTTTCAACCCTTTGTTACATAATTTGCTATTTTTAATGCATTTACTGATTTGTTTTGAGCTAAATGGCCCTGCAATTGAAAAGCTCTACAAATGAACTCTGAAAAGGTTGAAACTTGGGATGGTATCATCATTTCACCCGCATAGCATGTGCAAAAAAGTAGAGAGGTCACGGCAAAAACTGGATGCACTTCGTGTACAAACTGGACAATCTGTTTCGAAGTATCAGGTTTTCGGTCGAAAACTCATTAGTTACACCGGCAATTCAAAATTTTAATAACTTATTACAACTCTGGACGTTTTTTGCATTCAGCATGCACCATTCAAAGTCACGTCATCAACTTTCAACCCTTTGTGACATAATTTGCTATTTTTGATGCATTTACTGATTTGTTTTGAGCTAAATGGCCCTGCAATTGAAAAGCTCTACAAATGAACTCTCAAAAGGTTGAAACTTGGGATGGTATCATCATTTCACCCGCATAGCATGTGCAAAAAAGTAGAGAGGGTCACGGCAAAAACTGGATGCACTTCGTGTGCAAACTGGACAATCTGTTTTGAAGTATCAGGGTTTCGGACGAAAACTCATCTGTTACATCGGCAATTCAAAATTTTAATAACATATTACAACTCTGGACGTCTTTTGCATTTAGTATGCACCATTCAAAGCCACATCATCAACTTTCTACCCTTTGTGACATAATTTGCAACTTTTAATGCATTTACTGATTTGTTTTGAGCTAAATGGCCCTGAAATTGAAAAGCTCTACAAATGAACTCCGAAAAGGTTGAAACTTGGCATGGTATCATCATTTCACCCGCATAGCATGTGCAAAAAAGTAGAGAGGGTCACGGCAAAAACTGTAGGCACTTCGTGTACAAACTAGACAATCTCTTTCGAAGTATCAGGGTTTCGGACGAAAACTCATCTGTTACATCGGCAATTCAAAATTTTAATAACTTATTACAATTCTGGACGTCTTTTGCATTCAGCATGCACCATTCAAAGCCACGTCATCAACTTT